>NW_026289785.1:207500-507500 GCF_023373465.1 Oncorhynchus keta | reverse complement strand
AGTGTATAGTGAACCCTGCCAATCCCACCCAGTGTATAGTGAACCCTGCCAATCCCACCCAGTGTATAGTGAACCCTGCCAATCCCAATCCCAGTGTATAGTGAACCCTGCCAATCCCACCCAGTGTATAGTGAACCCTGCCAATCCCACCCAGTGTATAGTGAACCCTGCCAATCCCACCCAGTGTATAGTGAACCCTGCCAATCCCACCCCCAATCCCAGTGTATAGTGAACCCTGCCAATCCCACCCAGTGTATAGTGAACCCTGCCAATCCCACCCAGTGTATAGTGAACCCTGCCAATCCCACCCAGTGTATAGTGAACCCTGCCAATCCCACCCAGTGTATAGTGAACCCTGCCAATCCCACCCAGTGTATAGTGAACCCTGCCAATCCCACCCAGTGTATAGTGAACCCTGCCAACCCACCCAGTGTATAGTGAACCCTGCCAATCCCACCCAGTGTATAGTGAACCCTGCCAATCCCACCCAGTGTATAATCCCACCCAGTGTATAGTGAACCCTGCCAATCCCACCCAGTGTATAGTGAACCCTGCCAATCCCACCCAGTGTATAGTGAACCCTGCCAATCCCACCCAGTGTATAGTGAACCCTGCCAATCCCACCCAGTGTATAGTGAACCCTGCCAATCCCTCCCAGTGTATAGTGAACCCTGCCAATCCCACCCAGTGTATAGTGAACCCTGCCAATCCCACCCAGTGTATAGTGAACCCTGCCAATCCCACCCAGTGTATAGTGAACCCTGCCAATCCCACCCAGTGTATAGTGAACCCTGCCAATCCCACCCAGTGTATAGTGAACCCTGACAATCCCACCCAGTGTATAGTGAACCCTGCCAATCCCACCCAGTGTATAGTGAACCCTGCCAATCCCACCCAGTGTATAGTGAACCCTGACAATCCCACCCAGTGTATAGTGAACCCTGCCAATCCCACCCAGTGTATAGTGAACCCTGCCAATCCCACCCAGTGTATAGTGAACCCTGCCAATCCCACCCAGTGTATAGTGAACCCTGCCAATCCCACCCAGTGTATAGTGAACCCTGCCAATCCCACCCAGTGTATAGTGAACCCTGACAATCCCACCCAGTGTATAGTGAACCCTGCCAATCCCACCCAGTGTATAGTGAACCCTGCCAATCCCACCCAGTGTATAGTGAACCCTGCCAATCCCACCCAGTGTATAGTGAACCCTGCCAATCCCACCCAGTGTATAGTGAACCCTGACAATCCCACCCAGTGTATAGTGAACCCTGACAATCCCACCCAGTGTATAGTGAACCCTGACAATCCCACCCAGTGTATAGTGAACCCTGCCAATCCCACCCAGTGTATAGTGAACCCTGCCAATCCCACCCAGTGTATAGTGAACCCTGCCAATCCCACCCAGTGTATAGTGAACCCTGCCAATCCCTCCCAGTGTATAGTGAACCCTGACAATCCCACCCAGTGTATAGTGAACCCTGACAATCCCACCCAGTGTATAGTGAACCCTGACAATCCCACCCAGTGTATAGTGAACCCTGACAATCCCACCCAGTGTATAGTGAACCCTGACAATCCCACCCAGTGTATAGTGAACCCTGACAATCCCACCCAGTGTATAGTGAACCCTGACAATCCCACCCAGTGTATAGTGAACCCTGACAATCCCTCCCAGTGTATAGTGAACCCACCCAGTGACAAGTGAACCCTGACAGTGTGTATAGTGAACCCCCAGTGACAAACCCTCCCACCCAGTGTATAGTGAACCCTGACAATCCCACCCAGTGTATAGTGAACCCTGCCAATCCCACCCAGTGTATAGTGAACCCTGACAATCCCACCCAGTGTATAGTGAACCCTGCCAATCCCACCCAGTGTATAGTGAACCCTGACAATCCCACCCAGTGTATAGTGAACCCTGACAATCCCACCCAGTGTATAGTGAACCCTGACAATCCCACCCAGTGTATAGTGAACCCTGACAATCCCACCCAGTGTATAGTGAACCCTGACAATCCCACCCAGTGTATAGTGAACCCTGACAATCCCACCCAGTGTATAGTGAACCCTGCCAATCCCTCCCAGTGTATAGTGAACGCTGACAATCCCACCCAGTGTATAGTGAACCCTGACAATCCCACCCAGTGTATAGTGAACCCTGCCAATCCCTCCCAGTGTATAGTGAACGCTGACAATCCCACCCAGTGTATAGTGAACCCTGCCAATCCCACCCAGTGTATAGTGAACCCTGCCAATCCCACCCAGTGTATAGTGAACCCTGCCAATCCCACCCAGTGTATAGTGAACCCTGACAATCCCACCCAGTGTATAGTGAACCCTGCCAATCCCACCCAGTGTATAGTGAACCCTGACAATCCCACCCAGTGTATAGTGAACCCTGCCAATCCCACCCAGTGTATAGTGAACCCTGCCAATCCCACCCAGTGTATAGTGAACCCTGACAATCCCACCCAGTGTATAGTGAACCCTGCCAATCCCACCCAGTGTATAGTGAACCCTGACAATCCCACCCAGTGTATAGTGAACCCTGACAATCCCACCCAGTGTATAGTGAACCCTGACAATCCCACCCAGTGTATAGTGAACCCTGACAATCCCACCCAGTGTATAGTGAACCCTGACAATCCCACCCAGTGTATAGTGAACCCTGACAATCCCACCCAGTGTATAGTGAACCCTGCCAATCCCTCCCAGTGTATAGTGAACCCTGCCAATCCCTCCCAGTGTATAGTGAACCCTGCCAATCCCACCCAGTGTATAGTGAACCCTGCCAATCCCACCCAGTGTATAGTGAACCCTGCCAATCCCACCCAGTGTATAGTGAACCCTGCCAATCCCACCCAGTGTATAGTGAACCCTGCCAATCCCACCCAGTGTATAGTGAACCCTGCCAATCCCACCCAGTGTATAGTGAACCCTGCCAATCCCTCCCAGTGTATAGTGAACCCTGCCAATCCCACCCAGTGTATAGTGAACCCTGACAATCCCACCCAGTGTATAGTGAACCCTGCCAATCCCACCCAGTGTATAGTGAACCCTGCCAATCCCACCCAGTGTATAGTGAACCCTGACAATCCCACCCAGTGTATAGTGAACCCTGCCAATCCCACCCAGTGTATAGTGAACCCTGCCAATCCCACCCAGTGTATAGTGAACCCTGCCAATCCCACCCAGTGTATAGTGAACCCTGCCAATCCCACCCAGTGTATAGTGAACCCTGCCAATCCCACCCAGTGTATAGTGAACCCTGCCAATCCCACCCAGTGTATAGTGAACCCTGCCAATCCCACCCAGTGTATAGTGAACCCTGCCAATCCCACCCAGTGTATAGTGAACCCTGCCAATCCCACCTAGTGTATAGTGAACGCTGACAATCCCACCCAGTGTATAGTGAACCCTGCCAATCCCACCCAGTGTATAGTGAACCCTGCCAATGCCACCCAGTGTATAGTGAACCCTGCCAATCCCACCCAGTGTATAGTGAACCCTGCCAATCCCACCCAGTGTATAGTGAACCCTGCCAATCCCACCCAGTGTATAGTGAACCCTGCCAATCCCACCCAGTGTATAGTGAACCCTGCCAATCCCACTCAGTGTATAGTGAACCCTGCCAATCCCACCCAGTGTATAGTGAACCCTGCCAATCCCACCCAGTGTATAGTGAACCCTGCCAATCCCACCCAGTGTATAGTGAACCCTGCCAATCCCACCCAGTGTATAGTGAACCCTGCCAATCCCACCCAGTGTATAGTGAACCCTGCCAATCCCACCCAGTGTATAGTGAACCCTGCCAATCCCTCCCAGTGTATAGTGAACCCTGCCAATCCCACCCAGTGTATAGTGAACCCTGCCAATCCCACCCAGTGTATAGTGAACCCTGCCAATCCCACCCAGTGTATAGTGAACCCTGCCAATCCCTCCCAGTGTATAGTGAACCCTGCCAATCCCACCCAGTGTATAGTGAACCCTGACAATCCCACCCAGTGTATAGTGAACCCTGCCAATCCCACCCAGTGTATAGTGAACCCTGCCAATCCCACCCAGTGTATAGTGAACCCTGACAATCCCACCCAGTGTATAGTGAACCCTGCCAATCCCACCCAGTGTATAGTGAACCCTGCCAATCCCACCCAGTGTATAGTGAACCCTGCCAATCCCACCCAGTGTATAGTGAACCCTGCCAATCCCACCCAGTGTATAGTGAACCCTGCCAATCCCACCCAGTGTATAGTGAACCCTGACAATCCCACCCAGTGTATAGTGAACCCTGCCAATCCCACCCAGTGTATAGTGAACCCTGCCAATCCCACCCAGTGTATAGTGAACCCTGCCAATCCCACCCAGTGTATAGTGAACCCTGCCAATCCCACCCAGTGTATAGTGAACCCTGACAATCCCACCCAGTGTATAGTGAACCCTGACAATCCCACCCAGTGTATAGTGAACCCTGACAATCCCACCCAGTGTATAGTGAACCCTGCCAATCCCACCCAGTGTATAGTGAACCCTGCCAATCCCTCCCAGTGTATAGTGAACCCTGCCAATCCCACCCAGTGTATAGTGAACCCTGCCAATCCCTCCCAGTGTATAGTGAACCCTGACAATCCCACCCAGTGTATAGTGAACCCTGACAATCCCACCCAGTGTATAGTGAACCCTGACAATCCCACCCAGTGTATAGTGAACCCTGACAATCCCACCCAGTGTATAGTGAACCCTGACAATCCCACCCAGTGTATAGTGAACCCTGACAATCCCACCCAGTGTATAGTGAACCCTGACAATCCCTCCCAGTGTATAGTGAACCCTGACAATCCCACCCAGTGTATAGTGAACCCTGACAATCCCACCCAGTGTATAGTGAACCCTGACAATCCCACCCAGTGTATAGTGAACCCTGCCAATCCCACCCAGTGTATAGTGAACCCTGCCAATCCCACCCAGTGTATAGTGAACCCTGACAATCCCACCCAGTGTATAGTGAACCCTGCCAATCCCACCCAGTGTATAGTGAACCCTGACAATCCCACCCAGTGTATAGTGAACCCTGACAATCCCACCCAGTGTATAGTGAACCCTGACAATCCCACCCAGTGTATAGTGAACCCTGACAATCCCACCCAGTGTATAGTGAACCCTGACAATCCCACCCAGTGTATAGTGAACCCTGACAATCCCACCCAGTGTATAGTGAACCCTGCCAATCCCTCCCAGTGTATAGTGAACGCTGACAATCCCACCCAGTGTATAGTGAACCCTGACAATCCCACCCAGTGTATAGTGAACCCTGCCAATCCCTCCCAGTGTATAGTGAACGCTGACAATCCCACCCAGTGTATAGTGAACCCTGCCAATCCCACCCAGTGTATAGTGAACCCTGCCAATCCCACCCAGTGTATAGTGAACCCTGCCAATCCCACCCAGTGTATAGTGAACCCTGACAATCCCACCCAGTGTATAGTGAACCCTGCCAATCCCACCCAGTGTATAGTGAACCCTGACAATCCCACCCAGTGTATAGTGAACCCTGCCAATCCCACCCAGTGTATAGTGAACCCTGCCAATCCCACCCAGTGTATAGTGAACCCTGACAATCCCACCCAGTGTATAGTGAACCCTGCCAATCCCACCCAGTGTATAGTGAACCCTGACAATCCCACCCAGTGTATAGTGAACCCTGACAATCCCACCCAGTGTATAGTGAACCCTGACAATCCCACCCAGTGTATAGTGAACCCTGACAATCCCACCCAGTGTATAGTGAACCCTGACAATCCCACCCAGTGTATAGTGAACCCTGACAATCCCACCCAGTGTATAGTGAACCCTGCCAATCCCTCCCAGTGTATAGTGAACCCTGCCAATCCCTCCCAGTGTATAGTGAACGCTGACAATCCCACCCAGTGTATAGTGAACCCTGCCAATCCCTCCCAGTGTATAGGGAACCCTGCCAATCCCACCCAGTGTATAGTGAACCCTGCCAATCCCACCCAGTGTATAGTGAAACCGTTCCAAACTGACGACATACAGAGAAAGCCACAAGACAACGTCTGCAGTGTTTACAGAGTTTGAAATGAGCTCTCTTTGGTAAGGTCCACAACATTTAAAACAACATTTCCTCCATGATGCCACACACAGAGATGATAGAACAATACCTCAAGGTCAAATAATAAAGGTCAATAATTGGTTGAACTCTGGCATGTTGGCAGCAGCACATGAATTAAAAAGCTCACAAGACGGTGTGCATTGACTTCCTGTCCTACAGTCAACCACGGAATCACTTACAATGTTCATTCATTTGATTTCTGGCACAATGATCTCCAATGCCCAGTATTGGTTGTAGAAAGTAAATACAGGTGGTGGAAGACCGTCCAGTCGAGACCTGCAGGGTTCAAGTACTACTTGAAATATTTCAAACACGTGTAACGTTTGCTTTAGTTTGCCAGGAGTGCCAGGTGGGTGAGGTTTGCAGTTTTGTGACTATTCCATTAGTCCCATTGTGCCAGGCCAGCTCAATAAAGCCCAGAAAAAGTATGTGAAAGGATAACAAATAGTCTTTGAACCCAGGTCTGAGTCTGATCAGCCTCTCATGCTTTGTATTTTCCTCAGTGTTATGACATAATGTTTTCTTTATAAATGTGATATTCTTTTCAATCAACAGAGCAGCTGATTGCTGGCAAACCCCAATGATCCTGACTTGGGCAATCAGATATATTTGGAATACTATCCCAAGTGGTTTACCCAGTGGAAAAAGGGAAACTGCAATCTCATGACCAATATACTGTACATTTTATAAATCCTGTTTTTCAGGCTTGATCCATCATGTCAGTGTCTTTACTGTCATTTGTCATCCTGTAGGGAACAGCCCTGCTAGTAATCACTATTGACCTGCCATTATGGAGTCACTAATTAACCTACCATTATGGAGTCACAAATTAACCTGCCATTATGGAGTCACTAATTAACCTGCCATTATGGAGTCACTAATTAACCTGCCATTCTGGAGTCACTAATTAACCTGCCATTATGGAGTCACTAATTAACCTGCCATTATGGAGTCACTAATTGACCTGCCATGGTGGAGTCACTAATTAACCTGCCATTATGGAGTCACTAATTAACCTGCCATTATGGAGTCACAAATTAACCTGCCATTATGGAGTCACTAATTGACCTGCCATGGTGGAGTCACTAATTAACCTGCCATTATGGAGTCACTAATTAACCTGCCATTATGGAGTCACTAATTAACCTGCCATTATGGAGTCACTAATTAACCTGCCATTATGGAGTCACAAATTAACCTGCCATTATGGAGTCACTAATTGACCTGCCATGGTGGAGTCACTAATTAACCTGCCATTGTGGAGTCACAAATTAACCTGCCATTGTGGAGTCACAAATTAACCTGCCATTGTGGAGTCACAAATTAACCTGCCATTATGGAGTCACTAATTAACCTGCCATTGTGGAGTCACTAATTAACCTGCCATTGTGGATGGAGTCACTAATTAACCTGCCATTATGGAGTCACTAATTAACCTGCCATTATGGAGTCACTAATTAACCTGCCATTATGGAGTCACTAATTAACCTGCCATTATGGAGTCACTAATTGACCTGCCATGGTGGAGTCACTAATTAACCTGCCATTATGGAGTCACTAATTAACCTGCCATTATGGAGTCACAAATTAACCTGCCATTATGGAGTCACTAATTGACCTGCCATGGTGGAGTCACTAATTAACCTGCCATTATGGAGTCACTAATTAACCTGCCATTATGGAGTCACTAATTAACCTGCCATTATGGAGTCACTAATTAACCTGCCATTATGGAGTCACAAATTAACCTGCCATTATGGAGTCACTAATTGACCTGCCATGGTGGAGTCACTAATTAACCTGCCATTGTGGAGTCACAAATTAACCTGCCATTGTGGAGTCACAAATTAACCTGCCATTGTGGAGTCACAAATGAACCTGCCATTATGGAGTCACTAATTAACCTGCCATTGTGGAGTCACTAATTAACCTGCCATTGTGGATGGAGTCACAAATTAACCTGCCATTATGGAGTCACAAATTAATCTGCCATTCTGGAGTCACTAATTAACCTGCCATTATGGAGTCACTAATTAACCTGCCATTATGGAGTCACTAATTAACCTGCCATTCTGGAGTCACAAATTAACCTGCCATTATGGAGTCACAAATTAACCTGCCATTGTGGAGTCACTAATTCACCTACCATTGTGGAGTCACAAATTGACCTACCATTGTGGAGTCACAAATTAACCTGCCATTGTAGAGTCACAAATAACCTGCCATTGCAGAGTCACAAATGTACCTACCATTCTGGAGTCCCAAATTGACCTGCCATTGTGGAGTCACAAATTAACCTGCCAATGTAGAGTCACAAATAACCTGCCATTGCAGAGTCACTAATTAACCTGTCATTGTGGAGTCACTAAATAACCTACCATTGTGGAGTCACTAAATAACCTACCATTGTGGAGTCACTAAATAACCTACCATTATGGAGTCACTAATTAACCTACCATTGTGGAGTCACTAATTAACCTGTCATGGTGGAGTCAGAAATTAACCTGCCATTATGGAGTCACTAATTAACCTGTCATGGTGGAGCATAAGCAAAGCGTCTTGACTCTTTCCAGACACTCCTGCCCTGGGCCAGCCATGGTAAATCACATTGACTTCTCCCTCCCAACGTTACGGGTGGTCGGGCTGATCTGGCCTGGTGCTCCACAATCAAAGTATCCCCTCTAGTGTTCTTTCCTTCCCTTCCCTTCTTCAGACCCTCTCTACTTAACCACTAATAATGTCATTACCTCTATTCACCAGAACTTAACTACATAATTACATGTAATCACCAGAAGGTAATGAGTTGATAACTCCCTTTTGTTGCAGCCAGCCAGGGCTTCAGTATGACGGGGGACGTTGGTAAACTCCGTCTGCTGCTCTACCAGAGGTTTGTGGTTGACCACCCAGGGTTCCCCCACAGAAACACCATGTCTACGTCTCAAATGGCACCCTATTCCCTACTATGGGCCAAAGGCCCTGGTCAAAAGTAGTGCCCTATATAGGGAATAAGGTGCTATTTGGGACGTACCACCATCAAAGTGGGGCAACCGTGAGATATACAGTTTAATCCTGTTAAAACATAATGGGTTCTTCTATGGTTGTAAACCTGATTCAGGGCAGACAAACAGGCAGGATAGCTGAGTCAGCCATATGGGATCCAGTCAGGATGGCTGAGTCAGCCATATGTGATCCAGTCAGGATGGCTGAGTCAGCCATATGTGATCCAGTCAGGATGGCTGAGTCAGCCATATGGGATCCAGTCAGGATGGCTGAGTCAGTAATATGGGATCCAGTCAGGATAGCTGAGTCAGTCATATGGGATCCAGTCAGGATGGCTGAGTCAGCCATATGGGATCCCGTCAGGATAGCTGAGTCAGTCATATGGGATCCAGTCAGGATAGCTGAGTCAGTCATATGTGATCCAGTCAGGATAGCTGAGTCAGTCATATGGGATCCATTCAGGATAGCTGAGTCAGCCATATGTGATCCAGTCAGGATAGCTGAGTCAGCCATATGGGATCCAGTCAGGATAGCTGAGTCAGTCATATGGGATCCATTCAGGATAGCTGAGTCAGCCATATGTGATCCAGTCAGGATAGCTGAGTCAGCCATATGGGATCCAGTCAGGATAGCTGAGTCAGTCATATGGGATCCAGTCAGGATAGCTGAGTCAGTCATATGTGATCCAGTCAGGATAGCTGAGTCATCCATATGGGATCCAGTCAAGATAGCTGAGTCAGCCATATGGGATCCTGTCAGGATGGCTGAGTCAGTCATATGGGATCCAGTCAGGATGGCTGAGTCAGCCATATGGGATCCAGTCAGGATGGTTGAGTCAGCCATATGGGATCCAGTCAGGATAGCTGAGTCAGTCATATGTGATCCAGTAGGATGGCTGGGCTGAGTCAGCCATATTGGATCCAGTCAGGATAGCTGAGTCAGTCATATGGGATCCAGTCAGGATGGCTGAGTCAGCCATATGGAATCCAGTCAGGATAGCTGAGTCAGTCATATGTGATCCAGTCAGGATAGCTGAGTCAGCCATATGGGATCCAGTCAGGATGGCTGAGTCAGTTATATGTGATCCACTCAGGATAGCTGAGTCAGTCATATGTGATCCAGTCAGAATGGCTGAATCAGTTATATGTGATCCACTCAGGATAGCTGAGTCAGTCATATGGGATCCAGTCAGGATAGCTGAGTCAGTCATATGTGATCCAGTCAGGATAGCTGAGTCATCCATATGGGATCCAGTCAGGATAGCTGAGTCAGCCATATGGGATCCAGTCAGGATAGCTGAGTCAGCCATATGGGATCCAGTCAGGATAGCTGAGTCAGCCATATGTGATCCAGTCAGGATAGCTGAGTCATCCATATGGGATCCAGTCAGGATAGCTGAGTCAGCCATATGGGATCCAGTCAGGATAGCTGAGTCAGTCATTTGGGATCCAGTCAGGATGGCTGAGTCAGCCATATGGGATCCAGCCAGAATAGCTGAGTCAGCCATATGGGATCCAGTCAGGATAGCTGAGTCAGTCATGTGGGATCCAGTCAGGATAGCTGAGTCAGTCATATGGGATCCATTCAGGATAGCTGAGTCAGCCATATGTGATCCAGTCAGGATAGCTGAGTCAGCCATATGGGATCCAGTCAGGATAGCTGAGTCAGTCATATGGGATCCATTCAGGATAGCTGAGTCAGCCATATGTGATCCAGTCAGGATAGCTGAGTCAGCCATATGGGATCCAGTCAGGATAGCTGAGTCAGTCATATGGGATCCAGTCAGGATAGCTGAGTCAGTCATATGTGATCCAGTCAGGATAGCTGAGTCATCCATATGGGATCCAGTCAAGATAGCTGAGTCAGCCATATGGGATCCTGTCAGGATGGCTGAGTCAGTCATATGGGATCCAGTCAGGATGGCTGAGTCAGCCATATGGGATCCAGTCAGGATGGCTGAGTCAGCCATATGGGATCCAGTCAGGATAGCTGAGTCAGTCATATGTGATCCAGTAGGATGGCTGGGCTGAGTCAGCCATATTGGATCCAGTCAGGATAGCTGAGTCAGTCATATGGGATCCAGTCAGGATGGCTGAGTCAGCCATATGGAATCCAGTCAGGATAGCTGAGTCAGTCATATGTGATCCAGTCAGGATAGCTGAGTCAGCCATATGGGATCCAGTCAGGATGGCTGAGTCAGTTATATGTGATCCACTCAGGATAGCTGAGTCAGTCATATGTGATCCAGTCAGAATGGCTGAATCAGTTATATGTGATCCACTCAGGATAGCTGAGTCAGTCATATGTGATCCAGTCAGGATAGCTGAGTCAGCCATATGGGATCCAGTCAGGATAGCTGAGTCAGCCATATGGGATCCAGTCAGGATAGTTGAGTCAGCCATATGGGATCCAGTCAAGATAGCTGAGTCAGCCATATGTGATCCAGTCAGGATGGCTGAATCAGCCATATGGGATCCAGTCAGGATGGCTGAGTCAGCCATATGGGATCCAGTCAGGATAGCTGAGTCAGTCATATGTGATCCAGTAGGATGGCTGGTCAGCCATATTGGGATCCAGTCAGTCTGAGTCAGTCATATGGGATCCAGTCAGGATGGCTGAGTCAGTCATATGGGATCCAGTCAGGATAGCTGAGTCAGTCCATATGGGATCCAGTCAGGATAGCTGAGTCAGTCATATGTGATCCAGTCAGGATAGCTGAGTCATATGCCAGTCAGGATGGGTCAGTCATATGGGATCCAGTCAGGATGGCTGAGTCAGTTATATGTGATCCACTCAGGATAGCTGAGTCAGTCATATGTGATCCAGTCAGGATGGCTGAGTCAGCCATATGGGATCCAGTCAGGATGGCTGAGTCAGCCATATGTGATCCAGTCAGGATGGCTGAGTCAGCCATATGGGATCCAGTCAGGATGGCTGAGTCAGTCATATGGGATCCAGTCAGGATAGCTGAGTCAGTCATATGGGATCCAGTCAGGATGGCTGAGTCAGCCATATGGGATCCAGTCAGGATAGCTGAGTCAGTCATATGGGATCCAGTCAGGATAGCTGAGTCAGTCATATGTGATCCAGTCAGGATAGCTGAGTCAGTCATATGGGATCCAGTCAGGATAGCTGAGTCAGCCATATGGGATCCAGTCAGGATAGCTGAGTCAGCCATATGGGATCCAGTCAGGATAGCTGAGTCAGTCATATGGGATCCATTCAGGATAGCTGAGTCAGCCATATGGGATCCAGTCAGGATAGCTGAGTCAGCCATATGGGATCCAGTCAGGATAGCTGAGTCAGTCATAGTCATATGGGATCCAGTCAGGATAGCTGAGTCAGTCATATGTGATCCAGTCAGGATAGCTGAGTCATCCATATGGGATCCAGTCAAGATAGCTGAGTCAGCCATATGGGATCCTGTCAGGATGGCTGAGTCAGTCATATGGGATCCAGTCAGGATGGCTGAGTCAGCCATATGGGATCCAGTCAGGATGGTTGAGTCAGCCATATGGGATCCAGTCAGGATAGCTGAGTCAGTCATATGTGATCCAGTCAGGATGGCTGAGTCAGCCATATTGGGATCCAGTCAGGATAGCTGAGTCAGCCATATGGGATCCAGTCAGGATAGCTGAGTCAGTCATATGGGATCCAGTCAGGATAGCTGAGTCAGCCATATGGGATCCAGTCAGGATAGCTGAGTCAGTCATATGGGATCCAGTCAGGATGGCTGAGTCAGCCATATGGGATCCAGTCAGGATGGCTGAGTCAGTCATATGTGATCCAGTCAGGATGGCTGAGTCAGTCATATGTGATCCAGTCAGGATGGCTGAATCAGTTATATGTGATCCACTCAGGATAGCTGAGTCAGTCATATGGGATCCAGTCAGGATAGCTGAGTCAGTCATATGTGATCCAGTCAGGATAGCTGAGTCATCCATATGGGATCCAGTCAGGATAGCTGAGTCAGCCATATGGGATCCAGTCAGGATAGCTGAGTCAGCCATATGGGATCCAGTCAGGATAGCTGAGTCAGCCATATGTGATCCAGTCAGGATAGCTGAGTCATCCATATGGGATCCAGTCAGGATAGCTGAGTCAGCCATATGGGATCCAGTCAGGATAGCTGAGTCAGTCATTTGGGATCCAGTCAGGATGGCTGAGTCAGCCATATGGGATCCAGCCAGAATAGCTGAGTCAGCCATATGGGATCCAGTCAGGATAGCTGAGTCAGTCATGTGGGATCCAGTCAGGATAGCTGAGTCAGTCATATGGGATCCATTCAGGATAGCTGAGTCAGCCATATGTGATCCAGTCAGGATAGCTGAGTCAGCCATATGGGATCCAGTCAGGATAGCTGAGTCAGTCATATGGGATCCATTCAGGATAGCTGAGTCAGCCATATGTGATCCAGTCAGGATAGCTGAGTCAGCCATATGGGATCCAGTCAGGATAGCTGAGTCAGTCATATGGGATCCAGTCAGGATAGCTGAGTCAGTCATATGTGATCCAGTCAGGATAGCTGAGTCATCCATATGGGATCCAGTCAAGATAGCTGAGTCAGCCATATGGGATCCTGTCAGGATGGCTGAGTCAGTCATATGGGATCCAGTCAGGATGGCTGAGTCAGCCATATGGGATCCAGTCAGGATGGCTGAGTCAGCCATATGGGATCCAGTCAGGATAGCTGAGTCAGTCATATGTGATCCAGTAGGATGGCTGGGCTGAGTCAGCCATATTGGATCCAGTCAGGATAGCTGAGTCAGTCATATGGGATCCAGTCAGGATGGCTGAGTCAGCCATATGGAATCCAGTCAGGATAGCTGAGTCAGTCATATGTGATCCAGTCAGGATAGCTGAGTCAGCCATATGGGATCCAGTCAGGATGGCTGAGTCAGTTATATGTGATCCACTCAGGATAGCTGAGTCAGTCATATGTGATCCAGTCAGAATGGCTGAATCAGTTATATGTGATCCACTCAGGATAGCTGAGTCAGTCATATGTGATCCAGTCAGGATAGCTGAGTCAGCCATATGGGATCCAGTCAGGATAGCTGAGTCAGCCATATGGGATCCAGTCAGGATAGCTGAGTCAGCCATATGGGATCCTGTCAGGATGGCTGAGTCAGTCATATGGGATCCAGTCAGGATGGCTGAATCAGCCATATGGGATCCAGTCAGGATGGCTGAGTCAGCCATATGGGATCCAGTCAGGATAGCTGAGTCAGTCATATGTGATCCAGTAGGATGGCTGGGCTGAGTCAGCCATATTGGATCCAGTCAGGATAGCTGAGTCAGTCATATGGGATCCAGTCAGGATGGCTGAGTCATCCATATGGGATCCAGTCAGGATAGCTGAGTCAGTCATATGTGATCCAGTCAGGATAGCTGAGTCAGCCATATGGGATCAAGTCAGGATGGCTGAGTCAGTTATATGTGATCCACTCAGGATAGCTGAGTCAGTCATATGTGATCCAGTCAGAATGGCTGAATCAGTTATATGTGATCCACTCAGGATAGCTGAGTCAGTCATATGTGATCCAGTCAGGATAGCTGAGTCAGCCATATGGGATCCAGTCAGGATAGCTGAGTCAGCCATATGGGATCCAGTCAGGATAGTTGAGTCAGCCATATGGGATCCAGTCAAGATAGCTGAGTCAGCCATATGTGATCCAGTCAGAATGGCTGAGTCAGTCACATGGGATCCAGTCAGGATGGCTGAGTCAGCCATATGGGATCCAGTCAAGATGGCTGAGTCAGCCATATGGGATCCAGTCAAGATAGCTGAGTCAGCCATATGGGATCCATTCAGGATAGCTGGGTCAGTCATATGTGATCCAGTCAGGATGGCTGGGATGAGTCAGCCATATGGGATCCAGTCAGGATAGCTGAGTCAGCCATACGGGATCCATTCAGGATGGCTGAGTCAGCCATATGGGATCCAGTCAGGATAGCTAGTTAGTCACATGGGATCCAGTCAGGATGGCTGAGTCAGCCATATGGGATCCAGTCAGGATAGCTAGTTAGTCATATGTGATCCAGTCAGGATAGCTGAGTCAGCCATATGGGATCCAGTCAGGATAGCTGAGTCAGCCATATGGGATCCAGTCAGGATAGCTGAGTCAGTCACATGGGATCCAGTCAGGATAGCTGAGTCAGTCACATGGGAACCTGTCAGGATAGCTAAGTCAGTCATATGGGATCCAGTCAGGATGGCTGAGTCAGCCATATGGGATCCAGTCAGGATAGCTGAGTCAGCCATATGGGATCCAGTCAAGATAGCTGAGTCAGCCATATGTGATCCAGTCAGGATGGCTGAGTCAGTCATATGGGATCCAGTCAGGATAGCTGAGTCAGCCATATGGGATCCAGTCAAGATAGCTGAGTCAGCCATATGTGATCCAGTCAGGATGGCTGAGTCAGTCATATGGGATCCAGTCAGGATGGCTGAGTCAGTCACATGGGATCCAGTCAGGATGGTTGAGTCAGCCATATGGGATCCAGTCAGGATGGCTGAGTCAGCCATATGGGTTCCAGTCAAGATAGCTGAGTCAGCCATATGGGATCCATTCAGGATAGCTGAGTCAGTCATATGTGATCCAGTCAGGATGGCTGGGATGAGTCAGCCATATGGGATCCAGTCAGAATAGCTGAGTCAGCCATACGGGATCCATTCAGGATGGCTGAGTGAGTCACATGGGATCCAGTCAGGATGGCTGAGTCAGCCATATGGGATCCTGTCAGGATAGCTAGTTAGTCATATGTGATCCAGTCAGGATAGCTGAGTCAGCAATATGGGATCCACTCAAGATAGCTGAGTCAGCCATATGGGATCCAGTCAGGATGGCTGAGTCAGTCATATGGGATCCAGTCAGGATGGCTGAGTCAGCCATATGGGATCCAGTCAAGATAGCTGAGTCAGCCATTTGGGATCCAGTAGGATGGCTGGGCTGAGTCAGCCATATGGGATCCAGTCAGGATAGCTGAGTCAGTCATATGTGATCCAGTCAGGATAGCTGAGTCAGCCATATGGGATCCAGTCAGGATGGCTGAGTCAGTTATATGTGATCCACTCAGGATAGCTGAGTCAGTCATATGTGATCCAGTCAGGATAGCTAAGTCAGTCATATGGGATCCAGTCAGGATGGCTGAGTCAGCCATATGGGATCCAGTCAGGATAGCTGAGTCAGCCATATGGGATCCAGTCAAGATAGCTGAGTCAGCCATATGGGATCCAGTCAGGATGGCTGAGTCAGTCATATGGGATCCAGTCAGGATGGCTGAGTCAGTCACATGGGATCCAGTCAGGATGGCTGAGTCAGCAATATGGGATCCAGTCAGGATGGCTGAGTCAGCCATATGGGATCCAGTCAAGATAGCTGAGTCAGCCATATGGGATCCATTCAGGATAGCTGAGTCAGTCATATGTGATCCAGTCATGATGGCTGGGATGAGTCAGCCATATGGGATCCAGTCAGGATAGCTGAGTCAGTCATACGGGATCCATTCAGGATGGCTGAGTCAGTGACATGGGATCCAGTCTGGATGGCTGAGTCAGTCATATGGGATCCATTCAAGATAGCTGAGTCAGCCATATGGGATCCATTCAGGATAGCTGAGTCAGTCATTTGTGATCCAGTCAGGATGGCTGGGATGAGTCAGCCATATGGGATCCAGTCAGGATAGCTGAGACAGTCATACGGGATCCATTCAGGATGGCTGAGTCAGTCACATGGGATCCAGTCAGGATGGCTGAGTCAGCAATATGTGATACAGTCAGGATAGCTGAGTCAGTCATATGGGATACAGTCAGGATAGCTGAGTCAGCCATATGGGATCCAGTGAGTATGGCTGACTCAGTCATATGGGATCCAGTCAGGATGTCTGAGTCAGTCATATGGGATCCAGTCAGGATGGCTGAGTCAGCCATATTATGGGATCCAGTCCAGGTGGCTGAGTCAGTCATATGGGATCCAGTCAAGATAGCTGAGTCAGCCATATGGGATCCAGTGAGTATGGCTGAGTCAGTCATATGGGATCCAGTCAGGATGTCTGAGTCAGTCATATGGGATCCAATCAGGATGGCTGAGTCAGCCATATGGGATCCAGTCCGGGTGGCTGAGTCAGTCATATGGGATCCAGTCAAGATAGCTGAGTCAGCCATATGGGATCCAGTCAGGATGGCTGAGTCAGTCATATGGGATCCAGTCAGGATGGCTGAGTCAGCCATATGGGATCCAGTCAAGATAGCTGAGTCAGCCATATGGGATCCAGTAGGATGGCTGGGCTGAGTCAGCCATATGGGATCCAGTCAGGATGGCTGAGTCAGTCATATGGGATCCAGTCAGGATGGCTGAGTCAGTCACATGGGATCAAGTCAGGATGGCTGAGTCAGCCATATGGGATCCAGTCAGGATGGCTGAGTCAGCCATATGGGATCCAGTCAAGATAGCTGAGTCAGCCATATGGGATCCATTCAGGATAGCTGAGTCAGTCATATGTGATCCAGTCAGGATGGCTGGGATGAGTCAGCCATATGGGATCCAGTCAGGATAGCTGAGACAGTCATACGGGATCCATTCAGGATGGCTGAGTCAGTCACATGGGATCCAGTCAGGAGGGCTGAGTCAGCCATATGGGATCCTGTCAGGATAGCTAAGTCAGTCATATGTGATCCAGTCAGGATAGCTGAGTCAGCAATATGGGATCCAGTCAAGATAGCTGAGTCAGCCATATGGGATCCAGTCCGGATGGCTGAGTCAGTCATATGGGATCCAGTCAAGATAGCTGAGTCAGCCATATGGGATCCAGTCAGGATGGCTGAGTCAGCAATATGTGATACAGTCAGGATAGCTAAGTCAGTCATATGGGATACAGTCAGGATAGCTGAGTCAGCCATATGGGATCCAGTGAGTATGGCTGAGTCAGTCATATGGGATCCAGTCAGGATGTCTGAGTCAGTCATATGGGATCCAGTCAGGATGGCTGAGTCAGCCATATGGGATCCAGTCCGGGTGGCTGAGTCAGTCATATGGGATCCAGTCAAGATAGCCGAGTCAGCCATATGGGATCCAGTCAGGATGGCTGAGTCAGTCATATGGGATCCAGTCAGGATGGCTGAGTCAGCCATATGGGATCCAGTCAAGATAGCTGAGTCAGCCATATGGGATCCAGTAGGATGGCTGGGCTGAGTCAGCCATATGGGATCCAGTCAGGCTGATCAGGGGATCCAGTCAGGATGGCTGAGTCAGTCATATGGGATCCAGTCAGGATGGCTGAGTCAGTCACATGGGATCCAGTCAGGATGGCTGAGTCAGCCATATGGGATCCAGTCAGGATGGCTGAGTCAGCAATATGGGATCCAGTCAAGATAGCTGAGTCAGCCATATGGGATCCATTCGGGATAGCTGAGTCAGTCATATGTGATCCAGTCAGGATGGCTGGGATGAGTCAGCCATATGGGATCCAGTCAGGATAGCTGAGACAGTCATACGGGATCCATTCAGGATGGCAGAATCAGTCACATGGGATCCAGTCAGGATGGCTGAGTCAGCCATATGGGATCCTGTCAGGATAGCTAAGTCAGTAATATGGGATCCAGTCAAGATAGCTGAGTCAGCCATATGGGATCCAGTCAGGATGGCTGAGTCAGTCATATGGGATCCAGTCAGGATGGCTGAGTTAGTCGTATGGGATCCAGTCAGGATGGCTGAGTCAGTCATATGGGATCCAGTCAGGATGACTGAGTCAGTCATATGTGATCCAGTAGGATGGCTGGGCTGAGTCAGCCATATGGGATCCAGTCAGGATAGCTGAGTCAGCCATATGGGATCCAGTCAGGATGGCTGAGTCAACCATATGGGATCCAGTCAGGAAAGCTGAGTCAGTCATATGTGATCCAGTCAGGATAGCTGAGTCAGCCATATGGGATCCAGTCAGGATGGCTGAGTCAGTCATATGGGATCCAGTCAGGATGGCTGAGTCAGCCATATGGGATCCAGTGAGTATGGCTGAGTCAGTCATATGGGATCCAGTCAGGATGTCTGAGTCAGTCATATGGGATCCAGTCAGGATGGCTGAGTCAGTCATATGGGATCCAGTCAGGATGGCTGAGTCAGCCATATGGGATCCAGTCAGGATAGCTGAGTCAGTCATATGGGATCCAGTCAGGATGGCTGAGTCAGCCATATGGGATCCAGTCAGGATAGCTGAGTCAGTCATATGGGATCCAGTCAGGATGGCTGAGTCAGTCATATGGGATCCAGTCAGGATGGCTGAGTCAGTCACTTGGGATCCAGTGTGTGTGTGTGTGTGTGTGTCCTGTGTGTGTTTATGTTTGTGCGTGTGTTGTTTCACATACCCCATGCCCATCAGGAGACTTTTCACTGCTTTCAGATGGAGCTCACAGCTGTTTTAGCAGGGAAGGGAACAACAGGCTGTTTTATCAGGGAGGGGAACAGCAGGCTGTTTTATCAGGGAGGGAATGACAACAGGCTGTTTTTTCAGGGAGGTGAACCACAGCAGGCTGTTTTATCAGGGAGGGGAACAACAGGCTGTTTTATCAGGGAGGTGAACAACAGGCTGTTTTATCAGGGAGGGGAACAGCAGGCTGTTTTATCAGGGAGGGGAACAGCAGGCTGTTTTATCAGGGAGGGGAACAGCAGGCTGTTTTATCAGGGAGGGGAACAGCAGGCTGTTTTATCAGGGAGGGAACCACAGCAGGCTGTTTTATCAGGGAAGGGAACAGCAGGCTGTTTTATCAGGGAGGGAACGACAACAGGCTGTTTTATCAGGGAGGTGAACCACAGCAGGCTGTTTTATCAGGGAGGGAACCACAGCAGGCTGTTTTATCAGGGAGGGAACCACAGCAGGCTGTTTTATCAGGGAGGGGAACCACAGCAGGCTGTTTTATCAGGGAGGGAACGACAACAGGCTGTTTTATCAGGGAGGTGAACCACAGCAGGCTGTTTTATCAGGGAGGGAACGACAACAGGCTGTTTTATCACGGAGGTGAACCACAGCAGGCTGTTTTTTCAGGGAGGTGAACCACAGCAGGCTGTTTTATCAGGGAGGTGAACAGCAGGCTGTTTTATCAGGGAGGGAACGACAACAGGCTGTTTTATCAGGGAGGGAATGACAAAAGGCTGTTTTATCAGGGAGGGGAACCACAGCAGGCTGTTTTATCAGGGAGGTGAACCACAACAGGCTGTTTTATCAGGGAGGGGAACCACAGCAGGCTGTTTTATCAGGGAGGTGAACCACAACAGGCTGTTTTATCAGGGAGGGAACCACAGCAGGCTGTTTTATCAGGGAGGGAACGACAACAGGCTGTTTTATAAGGGAGGGGAACCACAACAGGCTGTTTTATCAGGGAGGTGAACCACAACAGGCTGTTTTATCAGGGAGGGAACGAAAACAGGCTGTTTTATCAGGGAGGGAACCACAGCAGGCTGTTTTATCAGGGAGGGAACCACAAAAGGCTGTTTTATCAGGGAGGGAATGACAACAGGCTGTTTTATCAGGGAGGGAACCACAACAGGCTGTTTTATCAGGGAGGGAACCACAGCAGGCTGTTTTATCAGGGAGGGAACGACAACAGGCTGTTTTATCAGGGAGTGAATGACAACAGGCTGTTTTATCAGGGAGGGGAACAACAGGCTGTTTTATCAGGGAAGGGAACAACAGGCTGTTTTATCAGGGAGGTGAACCACAACAGGCTGTTTGATCAGGGAGGTGAACCACAGCAGGCTGTTTTATCAGGGAGGGGAACAGCAGGCTGTTTTATCAGGGAGGGGAACAGCAGGCTGTTTTATCAGGGAGGGGAACAGCAGGCTGTTTTATCAGGGAGGGAACGACAACAGGCTGTTTTATCAGGGAGGTGAACCACAGCAGGCTGTTTTATCAGGGAGGGAACGACAAAAGGCTGTTTTATCAGGGAGGGGAACAGCAGGCTGTTTTATCAGGGAGGGGAACAGCAGGCTGTTTTATCAGGGAGGGAACGACAACAGGCTGTTTTATCAGGGAGGGAACAGCAGGCTGTATTATCAGGGAAGGGAACAGCAGGCTGTTTTATCAGGGAGGGGAACAGCAGGCTGTTTTATCAGGGAGGGGAACAACAGGCTGTTTTATCAGGGAGGGAACCACAACAGTCTGTTTTATCAGGGAGGGGAACCACAACAGGCTGTTTTATCAGGGAGTGAACGACAACAGGCTGTTTTATCAGGGAAGGGAACAGCAGCAGGCTGTTTTATCAGGGAGGTGAACCACAACAGGCTGTTTTATCAGGGAGGGGAACAGCAGCAGGCTGTTTTATCAGGGAAGGGAACAGCAGCAGGCTGTTTTATCAGGGAGGGGAACAGCAGGCTGTTTTATCAGGGAGGGAATGACAACAGGCTGTTTTTTCAGGGAGGTGAACCACAGCAGGCTGTATTATCAGGGAAGGGAACAGCAGGCTGTTTTATCAGGGAGGGGAACAGCAGGCTGTTTTATCAGGGAGGGAACGACAACAGGCTGTTTTATCAGGGAGGGGAACCACAGCAGGCTGTTTTATCAGGGAGGTGAACCACAGGCTGTTTTATCAGGGAGGGAACGACAACAGGCTGTTTTATCAGGGAGTGAACGACAACAGGCTGTTTTATCAGGGAGGTGAACCACAACAGGCTGTTTTATCAGGGAGGGGAACAGCAGCAGGCTGTTTTATCAGGGAGGGAACGACAACAGGCTGTTTTATCAGGGAAGGGAACAACAGGCTGTTTTATCAGGGAGGTGAACCACAACAGGCTGTTTTATCAGGGAGGTGAACCACAGCAGGCTGTTTTATCAGGGAGGGGAACAGCAGGCTGTTTTATCAGGGAGGGGAACAGCAGGCTGTTTTATCAGGGAGGGGAACAGCAGGCTGTTTTATCAGGGAGGGAACGACAACAGGCTGTTTTATCAGGGAGGTGAACCACAGCAGGCTGTTTTATCAGGGAGGGAACGACAAAAGGCTGTTTTATCAGGGAGGGGAACCACAACAGGCTGTTTTATCAGGGAGTGAACGACAACAGGCTGTTTTATCAGGGAAGGGAACAGCAGGCTGTTTTATCAGGGAAGGGAACAGCAGCAGGCTGTTTTATAAGGGAGGTGAACCACAACAGGCTGTTTTATCAGGGAGGGAACGACAACAGGCTGTTTTATGAGGGAGGGGAACCACAACAGGCTGTTTTATCAGGGAGGTGAACCACAACAGGCTGTTTTATCAGGGAGGGAACGACAACAGGCTGTTTTATCAGGGAGGGAACCACAGCAGGCTGTTTTATCAGGGAGGGAACCACAAAAGGCTGTTTTATCAGGGAGGCAATGACAACAGGCTGTTTTATCAGGGAGGGAACCACAACAGGCTGTTTTATCAGGGAGGGAACCACAGCAGGCTGTTTTATCAGGGAGGGAACGACAACAGGCTGTTTTATCAGGGAGTGAATGACAACAGGCTGTTTTATCAGGTAGGGGAACAACAGGCTGTTTTATCAGGGAGGGAACGACAACAGGCTGTTTTATCAGGGAAGGGAACAACAGGCTGTTTTATCAGGGAAGTGAACCACAACAGGCTGTTTTATCAGGGAGGTGAACCACAGCAGGCTGTTTTATCAGGGAGGGGAACAGCAGGCTGTTTTATCAGGGAGGGGAACAGCAGGCTGTTTTATCAGGGAGGGGAACAGCAGCAGGCTGTTTCATCAGGGAAGGGAACAGCAGCAGGCTGTTTTATCAGGTAGGGGAACAACAGGCTGTTTTATCAGGGAGGGAACGACAACAGGCTGTTTTATCAGGGAAGGGAACAACAGGCTGTTTTATAATATAATAATAATATATGCCATTTAGCTGACGCTTTTATCCAAAGCGACTTACAGTCATGTGTGCATACATTCTACGTATGGGTGGTCCCGGGAATCGAACCCACTACCCTGGCGTTACAAGCACCATGCTCTACCAACTGAGCCACAGAAGGACCACTTTTTATCAGGGAGGTGAACCACAACAGGCTGTTTTATCAGGGAGGTGAACCACAACAGGCTGTTTTATCAGGGAGGGAACGAAAACAGGCTGTTTTATCAGGGAGGGAACCACAGCAGGCTGTTTTATCAGGGAGGGAACCACAAAAGGCTGTTTTATCAGGGAGGGAATGACAACAGGCTGTTTTATCAGGGAGGGAACCACAACAGGCTGTTTTATCAGGGAGGGAACCACAGCAGGCTGTTTTATCAGGGAGGGAACGACAACAGGCTGTTTTATCAGGGAGTGAATGACAACAGGCTGTTTTATCAGGGAGGGGAACAACAGGCTGTTTTATCAGGGAGGGAACGACAACAGGCTGTTTTATCAGGGAAGGGAACAACAGGCTGTTTTATCAGGGAGGTGAACCACAACAGGCTGTTTGATCAGGGAGGTGAACCACAGCAAGCTGTTTTATCAGGGAGGGGAACAGCAGGCTGTTTTATCAGGGAGGGGAACAGCAGGCTGTTTTATCAGGGAGGGGAACAGCAGGCTGTTTTATCAGGGAGGGAACGACAACAGGCTGTTTTATCAGGGAGGTGAACCACAGCAGGCTGTTTTATCAGGGAGGGAACGACAAAAGGCTGTTTTATCAGGGAGGGGAACCACAACAGGCTGTTTTATCAGGGAAGGGAACAGCAGCAGGCTGTTTTATCAGGGAAGGGAACAGCAGCAGGCTGTTTTATCAGGGAGGGGAACAGCAGGCTGTTTTATCAGGGAGGGAATGACAACAGGCTGTTTTTTCAGGGAGGTGAACCACAGCAGGCTGTTTTATCAGGGAGGGGAACTGCAGGCTGTATTATCAGGGAAGGGAACAGCAGGCTGTTTTATCAGGGAGGGGAACAGCAGGCTGTTTTATCAGGGAGGGAACGACAACAGGCTGTTTTATCAGGGAGGGGAACCACAGCAGGCTGTTTTATCAGGGAGGTGAACCACAGGCTGTTTTATCAGGGAGGGAACGACAACAGGCTGTTTTATCAGGGAGTGAATGACAACAGGCTGTTTTATCAGGGAGGGGAACAACAGGCTGTTTTATCAGGGAGGGAACGACAACAGGCTGTTTTATCAGGGAAGGGAACAACAGGCTGTTTTATCAGGGAGGTGAACCACAACAGGCTGTTTTATCAGGGAGGTGAACCACAGCAGGCTGTTTTATCAGGGAGGGAACGACAAAAGGCTGTTTTATCAGGGAGGGGAACCACAGCAGGCTGTTTTATCAGGGAAGGGAACAGCAGGCTGTTTTATCAGGGAGGGGAACCACAACAGGCTGTTTTATCAGGGAGTGAACGACAACAGGCTGTTTTATCAGGGAAGGGAACAGCAGCAGGCTGTTTTATCAGGGAAGGGAACAGCAGGCTGTTTTATAAGGGAGGTGAACCACAACAGGCTGTTTTATCAGGGAGGGAACGACAACAGGCTGTTTTATGAGGGAGGGGAACCACAACAGGCTGTTTTATCAGGGAGGTGAACCACAACAGGCTGTTTTATCAGGGAGGGAACGACAACAGGCTGTTTTATCAGGGAGGGAACCACAGCAGGCTGTTTTATCAGGGAGGGAACCACAAAAGGCTGTTTTATCAGGGAGGCAATGACAACAGGCTGTTTTATCAGGGAGGGAACCACAGCAGGCTGTTTTATCAGGGAGGGAACGACAACAGGCTGTTTTATCAGGGAGTGAATGACAACAGGCTGTTTTATCAGGGAGGGGAACAACAGGCTGTTTTATCAGGGAGGGAACGACAACAGGCTGTTTTATCAGGGAAGGGAACAACAGGCTGTTTTATCAGGGAGGTGAACCACAACAGGCTGTTTTATCAGGGAGGTGAACCACAGCAGGCTGTTTTATCAGGGAGGGGAACAGCAGGCTGTTTTATCAGGGAGGGGAACAGCAGGCTGTTTTATCAGGGAGGGGAACAGCAGGCTGTTTTATCAGGGAGGGAACGACAACAGGCTGTTTTATCAGGGAGGTGAACCACAGCAGGCTGTTTTATCAGGGAGGGAACGACAAAAGGCTGTTTTATCAGGGAGGGGAACAACAGGCTGTTTTTTCAGGGAGGTGAACCACAGCAGGCTGTTTTATCAGGGAGGGGAACTGCAGGCTGTTTTATCAGGGAGGGGAACTGCAGGCTGTTTTATCAGGGAAGTTAACAGCAGGCTGCAGGCTGTTTTATCAGGGAAGGGAACAGCAGGCTGTTTTATCAGGGAGGGGAACAGCAGGCTGTTTTATCAGGGAGGGAACGACAACAGGCTGTTTTATCAGGGAGGGGAACCACAGCAGGCTGTTTTATCAGGGAGGTGAACCACAGGCTGTTTTATCAGGGAGGGAACGACAACAGGCTGTTTTATCAGGGAGGGAACGACAAAAGGCTGTTTTATCAGGGAGGGGAACCACAGCAGGCTGTTTTATCAGGGAGGTGAACCACAACAGGCTGTTTTATCAGGGAGGGAAACAGCAGGCTGTTTTATCAGGGAGGTGAACCACAACAGGCTGTTTTATCAGGGAGGGAACCACAGCAGGCTGTTTTATCAGGGAGGGAACGACAACAGGCTGTTTTATCAGGGAGGGAACCACAGCAGGCTGTTTTATCAGGGAGGGAACGACAACAGGCTGTTTTATCAGGGAGGTGAACCACAGCAGGCTGTTTTATCAGGGAGGGAACGACAAAAGGCTGTTTTATCAGGGAGGGAACCACAGCAGGCTGTTTTATCAGGGAGGGAACCACAACAGGCTGTTTTATCAGGGAGGGAACCACAACAGGCTGTTTTATCAGGGAGTGAATGACAACAGGCTGTTTTATCAGGGAGGGAACAGCAGGCTGTTTTATCAGGGAGGGGAACAGCAGGCTGTTTTATCAGGGAGGGGAACAGCAGGCTGTTTTATCAGGGAGGGAACCACAGGCTGTTTTATCAGGGAGGTGAACCACAAAAGGCTGATTTATCAGGGAGGGAACGACAACAGGCTGTTTTATCAGGGAAGGGAACAGCAGCAGGCTGTTTTATCAGGGAGGGAACGACAAAAGGCTGTTTTATCAGGGAGGGGAACAGCAGGCTGTTTTATCAGAGAGTGAACGACAACAGGCTGTTTTATCAGGGAAGGGAACAGCAGCAGGTTGTTTTATCAGGGAAGGGAACTGCAGGCTGTTTTATCAGGGAGGGAATGACAACAGGCTGTTTTTTCAGGGAGGTGAACCACAGCAGGCTGTTTTATCAGGGAGGGGAACTGCAGGCTGTTTTATCAGGGAAGGGAACAGCAGGCTGTTTTATCAGGGAGGGGAACAGCAGGCTGTTTTATCAGGGAGGGAACGACAACAGGCTGTTTTATCAGGGAGGGGAACCACAGCAGGCTGTTTTATCAGGGAGGTGAACCACAGGCTGTTTTATCAGGGAGGGAACGACAACAGGCTGTTTTATCAGGGAGGGAACGACAAAAGGCTGTTTTATCAGGGAGGGGAATCACAGCAGGCTGTTTTATCAGGGAGGTGAACCACAACAGGCTGTTTTATCAGGGAGGGGAACAGCAGGCTGTTTTATCAGGGAGGTGAACCACAACAGGCTGTTTTATCAGGGAGGGAACCACAGCAGGCTGTTTTATCAGGGAGGGAACGACAAAAGGCTGTTTTATCAGGGAGGGAACCACAGCAGGCTGTTTTATCAGGGAGGGAACCACAACAGGCTGTTTTATCAGGGAGGGAACCACAACAGGCTGTTTTATCAGGGAGTGAATGACAACAGGCTGTTTTATCAGGGAAGGGAACAGCAGGCTGTTTTATCAGGGAGGGAACCACAACAGGCTGTTTTATCAGGGAGTGAATGACAACAGGCTGTTTTATCAGGGAGGGGAACAGCAGGCTGTTTTATCAGGGAGGTGAACCACAACAGGCTGTTTTATCAGGGAGGGAACCACAGCAGGCTGTTTTATCAGGGAGGGAACGACAACAGGCTGTTTTATCAGGGAGGGAACCACAGCAGGCTGTTTGATCAGGGAGGGAACCACAACAGGCTGTTTTATCAGGGAGGGAACCACAGCAGGCTGTTTTATCAGGGAGGGAACGACAACAGGCTGTTTTATCAGGGAGGTGAACCACAGCAGGCTGTTTTATCAGGGAGGAAACGACAAAAGGCTGTTTTATCAGGGAGGGAACCACAGCAGGCTGTTTTATCAGGGAGGGAACCACAACAGGCTGTTTTATCAGGGAGGGAACCACAACAGGCTGTTTTATCAGGGAGTGAATGACAACAGGCTGTTTTATCAGGGAAGGGAACAGCAGGCTGTTTTATCAGGGAGGGAACCACAACAGGCTGTTTTATCAGGGAGTGAATGACAACAGGCTGTTTTATCAGGGAGGGGAACAGCAGGCTGTTTTATCAGGGAGGGAACAGCAGGCTGTTTTATCAGGGAGGGGAACAGGGCTGTTTTATCAGGGAGGTGAACCACAACAGGCTGATTTATCAGGGAGGGAACGACAACAGGCTGTTTTATCAGGGAAGGGAACAGCAGCAGGCTGTTTTATCAGGCTGTTTTATCAGGGAGGGGAACAGCAGGCTGTTTTATCAGAGAGTGAACGACAACAGGCTGTTTTATCAGGGAGGGGAACAGCAGGCTGTTTTATCAGGGAGGGAACAGCAACAGGCTGTTTTATCAGGGAGGGAACGACAACAGGCTGTTTTATCAGGGAAGGGAACAGCAGCAGGCTGTTTTATCAGGGAGGGAACTGCAGGCTGTTTTATCAGGGAGGGGAACAGCAGGCTGTTTTATCAGGGAGAGTGAGGCTGTTTTATCAGACAACAGGCTGTTTTATCAGGGAGGGGAACAGCAGCAGGCTGTTTTATCAGGGAGGGAACAGCAGGCTGTTTTATCAGGGAGGGAATGACAACAGGCTGTTTTATCAGGGAGGTGAACCACAGCAGGCTGTTTTATCAGGGAGGGAACTGCAGGCTGTTTTATCAGGGAGGGAACAGCAGGCTGTTTTATCAGGGAGGGAACAGCAGGCTGTTTTATCAGGGAGGGAACACAACAGGCTGTTTTATCAGGGAGGGAACCACAGCAGGCTGTTTTATCAGGGAGGTGAACCACAGGCTGTTTTATCAGGGAGGGAATGACAACAGGCTGTTTTTTCAGGGAGGTGAACCACAGCAGGCTGTTTTATCAGGGAGGGAACTGCAGGCTGTTTTATCAGGGAAGGGAACAGCAGGCTGTTTTATCAGGGAGGGGAACAGCAGGCTGTTTTATCAGGGAGGGAACGACAACAGGCTGTTTTATCAGGGAGGGGAACCACAGCAGGCTGTTTTATCAGGGAGGTGAACCACAGGCTGTTTTATCAGGGAGGGAACGACAACAGGCTGTTTTATCAGGGAGGGAACGACAAAAGGCTGTTTTATCAGGGAGGGGAACCACAGCAGGCTGTTTTATCAGGGAGGTGAACCACAACAGGCTGTTTTATCAGGGAGGGGAACAGCAGGCTGTTTTATCAGGGAGGTGAACCACAACAGGCTGTTTTATCAGGGAGGGAACCACAGCAGGCTGTTTTATCAGGGAGGGAACGACAACAGGCTGTTTTATCAGGGAGGGAACCACAGCAGGCTGTTTTATCAGGGAGGGAACCACAACAGGCTGTTTTATCAGGGAGGGAACCACAACAGGCTGTTTTATCAGGGAGTGAATGACAACAGGCTGTTTTATCAGGGAAGGGAACAGCAGGCTGTTTTATCAGGGAGGGAACCACAACAGGCTGTTTTATCAGGGAGTGAATGACAACAGGCTGTTTTATCAGGGAGGGGAACAGCAGGCTGTTTTATCAGGGAGGGGAACAGCAGGCTGTTTTATCAGGGAGGGGAACAGTAGGCTGTTTTATCAGGGAGGTGAACCACAACAGGCTGATTTATCAGGGAGGGAACGACAACAGGCTGTTTTATCAGGGAAGGGAACAGCAGCAGGCTGTTTTATCAGGGAGGGAACGACAAAAGGCTGTTTTATCAGGGAGGGGAACAGCAGGCTGTTTTATCAGAGAGTGAACGACAACAGGCTGTTTTATCAGGGAAGGGAACAGCAGCAGGCTGTTTTATCAGGGAAGGGAACAGCAGGCTGTTTTATCAGGGAGGAATGACAACAGGCTGTTTTTTCAGGGAGGTGAACCACAGCAGGCTGTTTTATCAGGGAGGGGAACTGCAGGCTGTTTTATCAGGGAAGGGAACAGCAGGCTGTTTTATCAGGGAGGGGAACAGCAGGCTGTTTTATCAGGGAGGGAACGACAACAGGCTGTTTTATCAGGGAGGGGAACCACAGCAGGCTGTTTTATCAGGGAGGTGAACCACAGGCTGTTTTATCAGGGAGGGAACGACAACAGGCTGTTTTATCAGGGAGGGAACGACAAAAGGCTGTTTTATCAGGGAGGGGAACCACAGCAGGCTGTTTTATCAGGGAGGTGAATCACAACAGGCTGTTTTATCAGGGAGGGGAACAGCAGGCTGTTTTATCAGGGAGGTGAACCACAACAGGCTGTTTTATCAGGGAGGGAACCACAGCAGGCTGTTTTATCAGGGAGGGAACGACAACAGGCTGTTTTATCAGGGAGGGAACCACAGCAGGCTGTTTGATCAGGGAGGGAACCACAACAGGCTGTTTTATCAGGGAGGGAACCACAGCAGGCTGTTTTATCAGGGAGGGAACCACAACAGGCTGTTTTATCAGGGAGGGAACCACAACAGGCTGTTTTATCAGGGAGTGAATGACAACAGGCTGTTTTATCAGGGAAGGGAACAGCAGGCTGTTTTATCAGGGAGGGAACCACAACAGGCTGTTTTATCAGGGAAGGGAACAACAGGCTGTTTTATCAGGGAGGGGAACAGCAGGCTGTTTTATCAGGGAGGGGAACAGCAGGCTGTTTTATCAGGGAGGGGAACAGCAGGCTGTTTTATCAGGGAGGTGAACCACAACAGGCTGTTTTATCAGGGAGGGAACGACAACAGGCTGTTTTATCAGGGAGGTGAACCACAGCAGGCTGTTTTATCAGGGAGGGAACCACAACAGGCTGTTTTATCAGGGAGTGAACGACAACAGGCTGTTTTATCGGGGAAGGGAACAGCAGCAGGCTGTTTTATCAGGGAGGGAACGACAAAAGGCTGTTTTATCAGGGAGGGGAACAGCAGGCTGTTTTATCAGAGAGTGAACGACAACAGGCTGTTTTATCAGGGAAGGGAACAGCAGCAGGCTGTTTTATCAGGGAAGGGAACAGCAGGCTGTTTTATCAGGGAGGGAATGACAACAGGCTGTTTTTTCAGGGAGGTGAACCACAGCAGGCTGTTTTATCAGGGAGGGGAACTGCAGGCTGTTTTATCAGGGAAGGGAACAGCAGGCTGTTTTATCAGGGAGGGGAACAGCAGGCTGTTTTATCAGGGAGGGAACGACAACAGGCTGTTTTATCAGGGAGGGGAACCACAGCAGGCTGTTTTATCAGGGAGGTGAACCACAGGCTGTTTTATCAGGGAGGGAACGACAACAGGCTGTTTTATCAGGGAGGGAACGACAAAAGGCTGTTTTATCAGGGAGGGGAACCACAGCAGGCTGTTTTATCAGGGAGGTGAATCACAACAGGCTGTTTTATCAGGGAGGGGAACAGCAGGCTGTTTTATCAGGGAGGTGAACCACAACAGGCTGTTTTATCAGGGAGGGAACCACAGCAGGCTGTTTTATCAGGGAGGAACGACAACAGGCTGTTTTATCAGGGAGGGAACCACAGCAGGCTGTTTGATCAGGGAGGGAACCACAACAGGCTGTTTTATCAGGGAGGGAACCACAGCAGGCTGTTTTATCAGGGAGGGAACCACAACAGGCTGTTTTATCAGGGAGGGAACCACAACAGGCTGTTTTATCAGGGAGTGAATGACAACAGGCTGTTTTATCAGGGAAGGGAACAGCAGGCTGTTTTATCAGGGAGGGAACCACAACAGGCTGTTTTATCAGGGAAGGGAACAACAGGCTGTTTTATCAGGGAGGGGAACAGCAGGCTGTTTTATCAGGGAGGGGAACAGCAGGCTGTTTTATCAGGGAGGGGAACAGCAGGCTGTTTTATCAGGGAGGTGAACCACAACAGGCTGTTTTATCAGGGAGGGAACGACAACAGGCTGTTTTATCAGGGAGGTGAACCACAGCAGGCTGTTTTATCAGGGAGGGAACCACAGGCTGTTTTATCAGGGAGTGAACGACAACAGGCTGTTTTATCGGGGAAGGGAATAGCAGCAGGCTGTTTTATCAGGGAGGGAACGACAAAAGGCTGTTTTATCAGGGAGGGGAACAGCAGGCTGTTTTATCAGGGAGGGGAACCACAGCAGGCTGTTTTATCAGAGAGTGAACGACAACAGGCTGTTTTATCAGGGAAGGGAACAGCAGCAGGCTGTTTTATCAGGGAAGGGAACAGCAGCAGGCTGTTTTATCAGGGAGGGGAACAGCAGCAGGCTGTTTTATCAGGGAGGGGAACAGCAGCAGGCTGTTTTATCAGGGAGGGGAACCGCAGCAGGCTGTTTTATCAGGGAGGGGAACCGCAGCAGGCTGTTTTATCAGGGAGGGGAACAGCAGGCTGTTTTATCAGGGAGGGGAACAGCAGCAGGCTGTTTTATCAGGGAGGGGAACAGCAGCAGGCTGTTTTATCAGGGAGGGGAACAGCAGGCTGTTTTATCAGGGAGGGAACCACAACAGTCTGTTTTATCAGGGAGGGAACCACAACAGGCTGTTTTATCAGGGAGTGAATGACAACAGGCTGTTTTATCAGGGAAGGGAACAGCAGGCTGTTTTATCAGGGAGGGAACCACAACAGGTTGTTTTATCAGGGAAGGGAACAACAGGCTGTTTTATCAGGGAGGGGAACAGCAGGCTGTTTTATCAGGGAGGGGAACAGCAGGCTGTTTTATCAGGGAGGTGAACCACAACAGGCTGTTTTATCAGGGAGGGAACGACAACAGGCTGTTTTATCAGGGAGGGAACCACAACAGGCTGTTTTATCAGGGAGGGGAACCACAACAGGCTGTTTTATCAGGGAGTGAACGACAACAGGCTGTTTTATCAGGGAGGGGAACCACAACAGGCTGTTTTATCAGAGAGTGAACGACAACAGGCTGTTTTATCAGGGAGGGGAACCACAGCAGGCTGTTTTATCAGAGAGTGAACGACAACAGGCTGTTTTATCAGGGAAGGGAACAGCAGCAGGCTGTTTTATCAGGGAGGGGAACAGCAGCAGGCTGTTTTATCAGGGAGGGGAACCGCAGCAGGCTGTTTTATCAGGGAGGGGAACCGCAGCAGGCTGTTTTATCAGGGAGGGGAACAGCAGCAGGCTGTTTTATCAGGGAGGGGAACAGCAGCAGGCTGTTTTATCAGGGAGGGGAACAGCAGGCTGTTTTATCAGGGAGGGGAACAGCAGCAGGCTGTTTTATCAGGGAGGGAACCACAACAGGCTGTTTTATCAGGGAAGGGAACAGCAGGCTGTTTTATCAGGGAGGGAACCACAACAGGCTGTTTTATCAGGGAAGGGATAACAGGCTGTTTTATCAGGGAGGGGAACAGCAGGCTGTTTTATCAGGGAGGGGAACAGCAGGCTGTTTTATCAGGGAGGGGAACAGCAGGCTGTTTTATCAGGGAGGTGAACCACAACAGGCTGTTTTATCAGGGAGGGAACGACAACAGGCTGTTTTATCAGGGAGGTGAACCACAGCAGGCTATTTTATCAGGGAGGGAACGACAAAAGGCTGTTTTATCAGGGAGGGGAACAGCAGGCTGTTTTATCAGAGAGTGAACGACAACAGGCTGTTTTATCAGGGAAGGGAACAGCAGCAGGCTGTTTTATCAGAGAGTGAACGACAACAGGCTGTTTTATCAGGGAAGGGAACAGCAGCAGGCTGTTTTATCAGGGAAGGGAACAGCAGGCTGTTTTAGCAGTGAGGGGAACAGCAGCAGGCTGTTTTATCAGGGAGGGGAACAGCAGCAGGCTGTTTTATCAGGGAGGGGAACCGCAGCAGGCTGTTTTATCAGGGAGGGGAACCGCAGCAGGCTGTTTTATCAGGGAGGGGAACAGCAGGCTGTTTTATCAGGGAGGGGAACAGCAGCAGGCTGTTTTATCAGGGAGGGGAACAGCAGCAGGCTGTTTTATCAGGGAGGGGAACAGCAGCAGGCTGTTTTATCAGGGAGGGGAACAGCAGCAGGCTGTTTTATCAAGGAGGGGAACAGCAGGCTGTTTTAGCAGTGAGGGGAACAGCAGCAGGCTGTTTTATCAGGGAGGGGAACAGCAGCAGGCTGTTTTATCAGGGAGGGGAACAGCAGCAGGCTGTTTTATCAAGGAGGGGAACAGCAGGCTGTTTTAGCAGTGAGGGGAACAAAGGCAGGCTGTTTTAGCAGGGAAGGGAACAACAGGCTGTTTTATCAGGGAGGGGAACAGCAGGCTGTTTTAGCAGGGAAGGGAACAGCAGGCTGTTTTAGCAGGGAGGGGAACAGCAGGCTGTTTTAGCAGTGAGGGGAACAAAGGCAGGCTGTTTTAGCAGGGAGGGGATCAAAGGCAGGCTGTTTTAGTAGACAGAGGAACAAAGGCAGGCTGTTTTAGCAGACAGAGGAACAAAGGCAGGCTGTTTTAGTAGGGAGAGGAACAACAGCAGGCTGTTTTAGCAGTGAGGGGATCAAAGGCAGGCTGTTTTAGCAGGGAGGGGAACAAAGGCAGGCTGTTTTAGTAGGGAGAGGAACAACAGCAGGCTTTTTTAGCAGGGAGGGGATCAAAGGCAGGCTGTTTTAGCAGGGAGGGGAACAGCAGGCTGTTTTAGCAGGGAGAGGAACAAAGGCAGGCTGTTTTAGTAGGGAGAGGAACAACAGCAGGCTGTTTTAGCAGTGAGGGGATCAAAGGCAGGCTGTTTTAGCAGGGAGGGGAACAAAGGCAGGCTGTTTTAGCAGGGAGGGGAACAAAGGCAGGCTGTTTTAGCAGGGAGGGGAACAAAGGCAGGCTGTTTTAGCAGGGAGGGGAACAAAGGCAGGCTGTTTTAGTAGGGAGGGGAACAAAGGCAGGCTGTTTTAGCAGTGAGGGAAATGACAGAAGGCTGTTTTAGCAGGGAGGGGAACAAAGGCAGGCTGTTTTAGTAGGGAGGGGAACAAAGGCAGGCTGTTTTAGCAGTGAGGGAAATGACAGAAGGCTGTTTTAGCAGGGAGGGAAATGACAGAAGGCTGTTTTAGCAGGGAGGGAAATGACAGAAGGCTGTTTTAGCAGGGAGGGAAATGACAGAAGGCTGTTTTAGCAGGGAGGGAAATGACAGAAGGCTGTTTTAGCAGGGAGGGGAACAAAGGCAGGCTGTTTTAGCAGTGAGGGAAATGACAGAAGGCTGTTTTAGCAGTGAGGGAAATGACAGAAGGCTGTTTTAGCAGGGAGGGAAATGACAGAAGGCTGTTTTAGCAGGGAGGGGAACAAAGGCAGGCTGTTTTAGCAGGGAGGGAAATGACAGAAGGCTGTTTTAGCAGGGAGGGAAATGACAGAAGGCTGTTTTAGCAGGGAGGGAAATGACAGAAGGCTGTTTTAGCAGGGAGGGAAATGACAGAAGGCTGTTTTAGCAGGGAGGGAAATGACAGAAGGCTGTTTTAGCAGGGAGGGAAATGACAGAAGGCTGTTTTAGCAGTGAGGGAAATGACAGAAGGCTGTTTTAGCAGTGAGGGAAATGACAGAAGGCTGTTTTAGCAGTGAGGGAAATGACAGAAGGCTGTTTTAGCAGGGAGGGAAATGACAGAAGGCTGTTTTAGCAGGGAGGGAAATGACAGAAGGCTGTTTTAGCAGTGAGGGAAATGACAGAAGGCTGTTTTAGCAGGGAGGGGAACAAAGGCAGGCTGTTTTAGCAGGGAGGGGAACAAAGGCAGGCTGTTTTAGCAGTGAGGGAAATGACAGAAGGCTGTTTTAGCAGGGAGGGAAATGACAGAAGGCTGTTTTAGCAGTGAGGGAAATGACAGAAGGCTGTTTTAGCAGGGAGGGAAATGACAGAAGGCTGTTTTAGCAGTGAGGGAAATGACAGAAGGCTGTTTTAGCAGGGAGGGGAACAAAGGCAGGCTGTTTTAGCAGTGAGGGAAATGACAGAAGGCTGTTTTAGCAGGGAGGGAAATGACAGAAGGCTGTTTTAGCAGTGAGGGAAATGACAGAAGGCTGTTTTAGCAGTGAGGGAAATGACAGAAGGCTGTTTTAGCAGTGAGGGAAATGACAGAAGGCTGTTTTAGCAGTGAGGGAAATGACAGAAGGCTGTTTTAGCAGTGAGGGAAATGACAGAAGGCTGTTTTAGCAGTGAGGGAAATGACAGAAGGCTGTTTTAGCAGTGAGGGAAATGACAGAAGGCTGTTTTAGCAGTGAGGGAAATGACAGAAGGCTGTTTTAGCAGGGAGGGAAATGACAGAAGGCTGTTTTAGCAGTGAGGGAAATGACAGAAGGCTGTTGTAGCAGTGAGGGAAATGACAGAAGGCTGTTTTAGCAGTGAGGGAAATGACAGAAGGCTGTTTTAGCAGTGAGGGAAATGACAGAAGGCTGTTTTAGCAGTGAGGGAAATGACAGAAGGCTGTTTTAGCAGGGAGGGAAATGACAGAAGGCTGTTTTAGCAGTGAGGGAAATGACAGAAGGCTGTTTTAGCAGTGAGGGAAATGACAGAAGGCTGTTTTAGCAGTGAGGGAAATGACAGAAGGCTGTTTTAGCAGTGAGGGAAATGACAGAAGGCTGTTTTAGCAGTGAGGGAAATGACAGAAGGCTGTTTTAGCAGGGAGGGAAATGACAGAAGGCTGTTTTAGCAGTGAGGGAAATGACAGAAGGCTGTTTTAGCAGGGAGGGAAATGACAGAAGGCTGTTTTAGCAGGGAGGGGATCAAAGGCAGGCGGTGCGTTTCATTGATTCTAGGTTCCAGTTCCATCTGTGATTTTATTAACGGCGGCAGGGTAAATATGATTTCTCTGAATGTCCTGTTGGTCATGAAAGACTAATGACGACAGTCAGTAAATAATTGCTGTCGAGGGGAGGGAGGGTCTCTTCTTCATTTGTCTCTGTTTGGACCATTCCCTGCTGAGCGAAACAATGACACAAATGAAATAAAACACATGTTTATTGTTGGGAGGCAAGAGACAAAACCCCCTGGCGATAAGTGAACAGGACATCTTGAGAACAGACACTTGAATGGTAGATGACATTGAATGGTAGATGGTGTTGAATGGTAGATGGTGTTGAATGGTAGATGACATTGAATGGTAGATGACATTGAATGGTAGATGGTGTTGAATGGTAGATGGTGTTGAATGGTAGATGACATTGAATGGTAGATGACATTGAATGGTAGATGACATTGAATGGTAGATGACGTTGAATGGTAGATGACGTTGAATGGTAGATGACATTGAATGGTAGATGACATTGAATGGTAGATGACATTGAATGGTAGATGACATTGAATGGTAGATGGTGTTGAATGGTAGATGACATTGAATGGTAGATGGTGTTGAATGGTAGATGGTGTTGAATGGTAGATGACATTGAATGGTAGATGACATTGAATGGTAGATGACATTGAATGGTAGATGACGTTGAATGGTAGATGACGTTTAATGGTAGATGACATTGAATGGTAGATGACATTGAATGGTAGATGGTGTTGAATGGTAGATGACGTTGAATGGTAGATGACATTGAATGGTAGATGACATTGAATGGTAGATGGCGTTGAATGGTAGATGACATTGAATGGTAGATGACATTGAATGGTAGATGACATTGAATGGTAGATGGCGTTGAATGGTAGATGACATTGAATGGTAGATGGCGTTGAATGGTAGATGACATTGAATGGTAGATGACATTGAATGGTAGATGACATTGAATGGTAGATGACGTTTAATGGTAGATGACATTGAATGGTAGATGACATTGAATGGTAGATGGTGTTGAATGGTAGATGACGTTGAATGGTAGATGACATTGAATGGTAGATGACATTGAATGGTAGATGACGTTGAATGGTAGATGACATTGAATGGTAGATGACGTTGAATGGTAGATGACATTGAATGGTAGATGACATTGAATGGTAGATGGTGTTGAATGGTAGATGACGTTGAATGGTAGATGACATTGAATGGTAGATGACGTTTAATGGTAGATGACATTGAATGGTAGATGACATTGAATGGTAGATGACGTTTAATGGTAGATGACGTTTAATGGTAGATGACATTGAATGGTAGATGACGTTTAATGGTAGATGGTGTTGAACGGTAGATAAAGTTTAAATAAAACATAAAAAATAATAAATGACTCTAATGTAACTATATAAGCATGGGGAGCAATAGTTGATGCTGAATTAAACACAGCTATTAAGACTCAGATCGTATGGCCTTGGACAACCTTTTCTTTGTGGATAGATGTTATCTATTTATTTACATATATACCCTCATTAAGTATGTATTTTGACCTCTCAACACCATGGGAAACTGATAATGGTATAGTGGCCAGCCACATTTGGGTGTCTTGAGGAAAGAGGCCAAATCTATAAAATGTACTATAATGACCTCTAGATTCCTAACAATTATTTAGTGCTTTCTTCACCTAGTCTGAGTGTTTATATCTTACAGTAACCATGCTCTAGTATGTCCCAAATCTAATTGTCTTATTAAGGCCAACAGTTGTAATGAACATTGAAGTCACAAGTATAAACCTAAAAATAAATTCATTCAGTGGAATTCATGTAAGGTTGGCCTAGTGTGTACTGTAGATTCATGTAAGGTTGGCCTAGTGTGTACTGTAGATTCATGTAAGGTTGGCCTAGTGTGTACTGTAGATTCATGTAAGGTTGACCTAGTGTATACTGTAGATTCATGTAAGGTTGACCTAGTGTATACTGTAGATTCATGTAAGGTTGACCTAGTGTATACTGTAGATTCATGTAAGGTTGACCTAGTGTATACTGTAGATTCATGTAAGGTTGACCTAGTGTATACTGTAGATTCATGTAAGGTTGACCTAGTGTGTACTGTACATTCATGTAAGGTTGGCCTAGTGTGTACTGTAGATTCATGTAAGGTTGGCCTAGTGTATACTGTAGATTCATGTAAGGTTGGCCTAGTGTGTACTGTAGATTCATGTAAGGTTGACCTAGTGTGTACTGTAGATTCATGTAAGGTTGGCCTAGTGTATACTGTAGATTCATGTAAGGTTGGCCTAGTGTGTACTGTACATTCATGTAAGGTTGGCCTAGTGTGTACTGTAGATTCATGTAAGGTTGGCCTAGTGTATACTGTAGATTCATGTAAGGTTGGCCTAGTGTGTACTGTACATTCATGTAAGGTTGGCCTAGTGTGTACTGTAGATTCATGTAAGGTTGGCCTAGTGTATACTGTAGATTCATGTAAGGTTGGCCTAGTGTATACTGTAGATTCATGTAAGGTTGGCCTAGTGTGTACTGTACATTCATGTAAGGTTGGCCTAGTGTGTACTGTAGATTCATGTAAGGTTGGCCTAGTGTATACTGTAGATTCATGTAAGGTTGGCCTAGTGTGTACTGTACATTCATGTAAGGTTGGCCTAGTGTGTACTGTACATTCATGTAAGGTTGGCCTAGTGTGTACTGTAGATTCATGTAAGGTTGGCCTAGTGTGTACTGTACATTCATGTAAGGTTGGCCTAGTGTATACTGTAGATTCATGTAAGGTTGGCCTAGTGTGTACTGTAGATTCATGTAAGGTTGGCCTAGTGTGTACTGTACATTCATGTAAGGTTGGCCTAGTGTGTACTGTAGATTCATGTAAGGTTGGCCTAGTGTGTACTGTAGATTCATGTAAGGTTGGCCTAGTGTGTACTGTAGATTCATGTAGGGTTGACCTAGTGTGTACTGTAGATTCATGTAAGGTTGGCCTAGTGTGTACTGTAGATTCATTCAGGGTTTAGTTGCAAAACGCTGTATACCCATTGGTTATCTGGAATGGAATGTTCCTATCCTGTATATCCATTGGTTATCTGGAATGGAATGTTCCTATCCTGTATATCCATTGGTTATCTGGAATGGAATGTTCCTATCCTGTAAATCCATTGGTTATCTGGAATGGTATGTTCCTATCCTGTATATCCATTGGTTATCTGGAATGGAATGTTCCTATCCTGTAAATCCATTGGTTATCTGGAATGGAATGTTCCTATCCTGTATATCCATTGGTTATCTGGAATGGAATGTTCCTATCCTGTATATCCATTGGTTATCTGGAATGGAATGTTCCTATCCTGTAAATCCATTGGTTATCTGGAATGGAATGTTCCTATCCTGTATATCCATTGGTTATCTGGAATGGAATGTTCCTATCCTGTAAATCCATTGGTTATCTGGAATGGAATGTTCCTATCCTGTATATCCATTGGTTATCTGGAATGGAATGTTCCTATCCTGTAAATCCATTGGTTATCTGGAATGGAATGTTCATCCTGGGTTATCTGGAATGGAATGTTCCTATCCTGTATATCCATTGGTTATCTGGAATGGAATGTTCCCTGTATTTGGTTATCTGGAATGGAATGTTCCTATCCTGTAAATCCATTGGTTATCTGGAATGGAATGTTCCTATCCTGTAAATCCATTGGTTATCTGGAATGGAATGTTCCTATCCTGTATATCCATTGGTTATCTGGAATGGAATGTTCCTATCCTGTATATCCATTGGTTATCTGGAATGGAATGTTCCTATCCTGTATATCCATTGGTTATCTGGAATGGAATGTTCCTATCCTGTAAATCCATTGGTTATCTGGAATGGAATGTTCCTATCCTGTATATCCATTGGTTATCTGGAATGGAATGTTCCTATCCTGTATATCCATTGGTTATCTGGAATGGAATGTTCCTATCCTGTATATCCATTGGTTATCTGGAATGGAATGTTCCTATCCTGTATATCCATTGGTTATCTGGAATGGTTATTGGTTATCTGGAATGGAATGTTCCTATCCTGTATATCCATTGGTTATCTGGAATGGAATGTTCCTATCCTGTACATCCATTGGTTATCTGGAATGGAATGTTCTATCCTGTATATCCATTGGTTATCTGGAATGGATGTTCCTATCCTGTTCCATTGGTTATCCTGTATATCCATTGGTTATCTGGAATGGTATGTTCCTATCCTGTATATCCATTGGTTATCTGGAATGGAATGTTCCTATCCTGTATATCCATTGGTTATCTGGAATGGAATGTTCCTATCCTGTAAATCCATTGGTTATCTGGAATGGTATGTTCCTATCCTGTACATCCATTGGTTATCTGGAATGGTATGTTCCTATCCTGTATATTTAACACCAATTCTAGCCCCATGCTACAGTGTTTGGTTAGAGTTTGGCCTCGTCCCAAATGACACCCTATTCCCAATATGGTGCACTACTTTTGACCAGAGCCGAGATAAAAAACAAATTCAATTTAAATATTGATGTCACAAATGTATCATTTGTCACATTTGACAGTGTAAAACCTTCCAGTACTACTTTTTCCACACTTTGTTACGTTACAGTCTTATTCTAAAATTGATGAAATAGTTTTTTCCCACTTGTCACAACTCCGACCGAAGGTGGCTCCCCTTCCCGTTCGAGTGGCGCTCGGCAGTTGGCGTCGCCGGTCTACTAGCTGCCACTGATGCTTTTCTCCCCCTCCTTATGTGTTTATTGATTACACTTGTTTTGAGTTGGTTGTAATTAGTTGGGCTTTATTAGTCAGCCGGCCCGCCCGTTTCTTTGTGCGGGATTGATTATTGTAACCCTGGTGTTTGTTACAGACGAATGTGTTGGTGTATGTTCGTATATAGTGCTGGACTGTTTTCGTTCCCCGTGTCTGTTATTGACCAAATACTTATTTTCCACCATAATTTGCAAATAAATTCATTAAAAATCCTACAATGTGATTTTCTGGATTTTTTTCTAATTTTGTCTGTCATAGTTGAAGTGTACCTATGCTGAAAATTACAGGCCTCTCTCATCTTTTTAAGTGGGAGAACTTGCACAATTGGTGGCTGACTAAATACTTTTTTGCTCCACTGTAGCGTTTTGTAATGAAGCTCTTCACATCTAGAACATTCACAACAGCCAATGTGTTCTTTAGAGTCTCAATGGCTTCTAGAATGGTTGAGTTATTCAGTCCCACAGATCCTCATGGTGTATGTATCAGCTGTACTGCTAATGATTCCACTGTGCAGAGTCTGGCAGCTCTGACCAAGAACTGGAGCTCTGCATGCAGGAGAACATGACATGAGTTACATACATTCATTCCCACAGACAGAGGGGAATAGCTCCAGCTCTGAGCGCTACTTTAATGCCTCTGGCAAAGCTGGGAATGGCGTTTCACTGCTGACGCACTGCAGACCCTGGGTTCAAGTAGTATTCCAAATCTTTCACATACTTTCAGCGTTTGCTTTAGCCTGCCTGGAGTGCCCGATGGGCGGGGCTTTACACTTTTGAAATGATTCCATTGGTTCCATTTTGCCAGGCAAGCTCAATCAAACATAGACAAAGTATGTATAAGGATTTCGGATAGTTTTTGAACCCAGGTGTGACTCACTGGGGGACTTGGCTCCGATGTTGCCCACATGTGCCGTTCTGGATGTATGACTGGGTCTCTCGGCCTGTTACTACAGTGAGGTAGCTAGACAGAGAAAACACAGCTGGCTTGGTGGCTGTGCAGTACTGAGAGAATTCACATGTACTTTTTCTTTCCATGACCCAACCAACCAGGAAGAAGCTGGATTTCTGTTTTTTACCACCTGTTGAAAGTGGTTCCAGTTTTCCCCTTATGGTCTGAGACCAGACAAGAGTTTTCATCACAAATGGAACCCTATTCCCTATATAGTGTACTCTTCTTGACTTGGGTCATTTGGGAGCCATGTTGGAGACTGGACAGAAATACAGCAGAACTCAGGAGGATTTTAACAGCAGGTGTTCAATCCAGTGTTCGTCTAGGAGGACTTGAACATGTCATATTGTGTGAGTAATAACCTACTTCTGTACTCTGGAAGGGGCTGTCTTGAGTAATAGATTATTGAGTTAGAATTCTGTGGGAGAATTCTGTGAGAGAATTCCGTGGGAGAATTCTGTGAGAGAATTCTGTGGGAGAATTATGTGAGAGAATTCTGTGGGAGAATTCTGTGAGAGAATTCTGTGGGAGAATTCTGTGAGAGAATTCTGTGAGAGAATTCTGTGGGAGAATTCTGTGAGAGAATTCTGTGGGAGAATTCTGTGAGAGAATTCCGTGTGAGAATTCTGTGAGAGAATTCTGTGGGAGAATTATGTGAGAGAATTCTGTGAGAGAATTCTGTGAGAGAATTCTGTGGGAGAATTCTGTGAGAGAATTCTGTGAGAGAATTCTGTGGGAGAATTCTGCTTTAAGAAAAATAAAAATCTTCCCCATTAATACCGTGTGATGTATCTCATTCAAAGTGAACCTCCTGGATGACCTTGGGAAGATCAGTGAGAGGATTCTTATGGAATGGCCAAGTCTAGACGACTGATTTCACTACTCTGCTACAGCATACTAAAACGTTTGTGTGTACAATAAATAAGCTTCTCTGCCATGGCAACTCTCCACCCTGTGATACTTGTCTGGAGAAAGGCCCTCTATTCTCCAGATTCAGCTGTCTCCATTGAAACAATAAAACACAACAGCAGCCAAACAGCAACATCCACCATTGTAAACTAACACTACGACACTAGTGAAAATGTCTCATTTTATGTGCAAACAAGTGTGTTTTACTGACCATCAGTGTTATAAGACACGAGGGAGTCACACATATTCATTATGACAGAAGTAGTATTACAGATCAATGATGACAACTTTCTAAACATAGTAAGACATTATTTATTATTTTTTGGCACAACACAAAAGTGCTTCAGGATAATACTACCCATGATCCCAAAGTCACAGTTCAATATTCGGTCTGATCAATTCTAAAAAATGTATTAAAATGTGTTCTTAAACTCTCTAAAGAGTCAATAATCAATAATCAATACTCTGGAATAGATCATTACATTTTTGCGAAAATGTATCTTTTGGGATTTTAAACTGATGTGGATTAACGCATTGTTTATACCATTTTCAGAATGCATCATGTGACGAATGTCCTCATGTGAACTCGTATGAAACCTTGTGAAACCTATTTCAGGAAGTCCTACAGTAAGGCAAGAGGTGGTCAAAACCGCCGCCTGAAGAGATACTGCGTGGCAGGCTTTTGCTCCTGCCCTGCAGTAACAGTTAGCCTGGTCCCAGATCAGTTTGTGCTGATCATTAGATTAGAGTGTGTTAGAGCTAGCCTGGTCCCAGATCAGTTTGTGCTGATCAGTAAATTAGACTGTGTTAGAGCTAGCCTGGTCCCAGATCAGTTTGTGCTGATCAGTAGATTAGAATGTATTAGAGCTAGCCTGGTCCCAGATCAGTTTGTGCTGATCAGTAGATTAGAGTGTGTTAGAGCTAGCCTGGTCCCAGATCTGTTTGTGCTGTCTTGATAATTTAGATTTGCGAAAGGCTATGTTAAGATTAGGGCTGGAGCAAAATCCTGCAGAACGGCTACCTCTCCACAACCAACGATGGTCTCTATAAGGTCTATTATGAAATGTATATCATCAAATATATAATTATCTATAAACCACAGAATGTTCTTATAAATATTGCTGGTTTTCTTTCAATGTACATTAAAAAAACACAGGTTAATCACCCTTCTTGTATTCAATAACTTATCCCTAGAATTGCATTTTATTGTTATCATTGCAGACAAAAACCCAGCTGTTAACTTCACATTTTTGGTCAGATACACACATCATTGTTATAACAGTTGAATGCACAATGCATTTTTTTCTCTCCATTTTATATAAAAAAATGAATGAAAATAAAGAATCTTTGGTGTTTATTAAAGCAAAAATAGAATTTAAAAAAGTCTATATAAAAAGGCATTAAAATATAATATGTAAATTACAAAGTAACACGTCAACAGATACAGCATGGCCAAAGAACTGAGAAATTCCAGCTTTGACTTTCATTAACAACTGTGTATAAAAAAAGAGAGGACAAATATGACCAAAAAACATCATAAATTATGTTATAATCAAGAACGAGCCATTTTCTGGGTGCATCCCGATCACTCACTCATACAATGAAAAGCATAACCACTGAGGTATTTCATCTTCAAATGACTCTGTCAAGCATTATGCACAATGGGAGTGAGACGTAAAAGTGCATAGGACATTATGCATATCATCTCTGTGTATCTATGTGGAAAAACAGGATGTCCATTTGGTGGTTTTCCATTTGGCAAAACACATCACCAACAAGTGTTTTTTTACCTCATCATCATTAATATTTCAGAAGGAAATATCTGTAGTTTCTTGTTGCAGTCAGTCGCAGCAGCAATGATATATCGCTCTTCTGGCATCGTCACTTCACGTCACCTGCCGAGAGTCCAACAATCAATGAGCAGTTTGAGATTCTTCACTTTGTAAACGTTGAGAGGGAGAATGTCTGCGTCTCGAACTGCACCCTGATCCGGAAAAAGTGTGTTACTCTTTTTGACCAGAACCCTGTATGGACCCTGGTCAAAAGTAGTGCACTACACAGGAAATAGAGTGGCGTTTAAGACCCAATCGAGGAGTTTCAGTGGAGGAGGAGGAGGAAAGGAGGAAGATGTCATACATCCAGCACCATATCATACTGCTGTTCTTTCTTCCTCTTGCCACATTTAGTGATCAGTACCATGTACAACGTCAAGAGCATGACCCAGTAGCTGGCGTACACTATCGCACCAACGATTAAGACTATCTTTTCAGAGTCTGGAAAAGGAAAATCTTTTCTGGTTTCCTGGACGACCGTATAGATAATGCCAAGGAAGAGGATGGTGAACCAGACCGATATGGGAACGAGCCCTACGAAGTTAGTCACGATCGTCTTCCTCCCTGACGTGCCCCAGCCAGCCTTGTTTATGGTGGCGATAGCGAACATCTTGGCCGGTAGCAGACTGGACATGTACAACACTGAGTAGAAGGACATGAAGACCATGACGATGTTGCCCCTCATGCAAGAGGCAAAGGAGGACTTGATGAGGGCGACTGCCTGGACGATCAACAGGAAGAGAAGGATATTCCAGATCCTCCCCTGGTAGAACAGCTGTATCGCCGTGGCGATGAGGAAGAAGGGGAAGAACCCGGTGATGACAGCCTCGTAGGTCATCCAGAGGTGGTGTTTGTGGAACCACATGGCGTTGTAGAGCCACTCTCTGAAGTAAGACTTACTCCACCGGGTCTGCTGGTTCAGCCAGCGCAGGTAGGTGATGGGGGTCTCGGTCAGGCACTTGGACCGGGCCGTGTACTTGGTGGCGTAGCCCAGGCTCAGCACGCGGTTGGTGAGGTGGCGGTCGTCACCGAAGCTACAGTGGCTGCCCATGAAGGTCTGGTTGTACCAATCCTCTATGAACTCGTGGAGCAGGTTGTTCCTGTACATTCCCAGTGGTCCGCTGATACACTGGACGCAGCCGAAGTAGGACTGACACGCTCGCTCGATGTTGAAGGCCATCCAGTAACGGACGCTGCTAAGAAACGAGATCCAGGACTCGTATTTGTTCAGGATCTGTGGAGGAAGAAAAACACATAAGGTCAGGGTATTTAAGTTGGTTAACAACTGCTGGAAACACATTCTATAGTATTAGCATAGCAACCAACGGCACAATCGTGGGCAATTGGTTTAAGGACCCCTAATTAGCAAAAGAACATGCTATCAACTCTCCCAGAGCTCCTACAAATGTTCCACCTATCAACCTGCTATTGTGTAGAATTCTCACATGAGAGTAATCAATGTAAGCCTAAGGTATAGGCTAACTCAATTTTGTCGAGGAATGTCCTGTTGTGTAGATGCATTTTTATAGTTGGTATTATTTGGTATTCAGGGAACTTTAAATGAAATAAGGGCAGATTTGGTCCTCAACAACAGTGTAGGCTTAACCATGAGTCTTTCTCTTGTCCAGAATACTTTACAGGATCATAAAAGAAAGCACTAAAGCTTTATTTTATGCACTGAAGCTCACTTGTTGAAAAAGCTATCAAAATACTTTTACTAGGTTTGTGTTTATTTCTTTGTAAATTCTAGATGTGGGTCGTAAAAGGTATCAACATCACTACATCGGTTAATAAACCACAGGGTGAGAAGATTCTCTCAGTTTAATCCGGAGCAACTCTGAAGATTCTCTCAGCTCAACCTGGAGCAAATCTGAAGATTCTCTCAGTTTAACCCGGAGCAACTCTGAAGATTCTCTCAATTTAACCCGGAGCAACTCTGAAGATTCTCTCAGCTTAACCCGGAGCAACTCTGAAGATTCTCTCAGTTTAACCCGGAGCAACTCTGAAGATTCTCTCAATTTAACCCGATTCTCTCAACTCTGAAGATTCTCAAACCCGGAGCAACTCTGAAGATTCTCTCAGCTCAACCCGGAGCAACTCTGAAGATTCTCTCAGTTTAACCCGGAGCAACTCTGAAGATTCTCTCAGTTTAACCCGGAGCAACTCTGAAGATTCTCTCAGTTTAACCCGGAGCAACTCTGAAGATTCTCTCAGCTTAACCCGGAGCAACTCTGAAGATTCTCTCAGCTCAACCCGGAGCAACTCTGAAGATTCTCTCAGTTTAACCCGGAGCAACTCTGAAGATTCTCTCAGCTTAACCCGGAGCAACTCTGAAGATTCTCTCAGTTTAACCCGGAGCAACTCTGAAGACACAGGAGGTTGGTGGCACCTTAATTGGGGAGGACGGTGCTCGTGGTAATGACTGGTGTGGAATGAGTGGAATGGTATCAAATACATCAAACACATGGTTTGCTGCCATTCCATTTACTCCATTCCAGACATTATTATGAGCCGTCCTCCCCTCAGCAGACTCCACTGTGCTGAACCCAACACTAGTATTCTATCAACAGAAGACTGGAGCTGGTTTCAGCACCTACAGTACGGTACCAGGCTAGGAGAACACAGTCTCAGACATACAGACTAGTCAATAACAATGGAGACTGGAGCTGGTTTCAGCACCTACAGTACGGTACCAGGCTAGAAGAACACAGTCTCAGACATACAGACTAGTCAATAACAATGGAGACTGGAGCTGGTTTCAGCACCTACAGTACGGTACCAGGCTAGGAGAACTCAGACATACAGACTAGTCAATAACAATGGAGACTGGAGCTGGTTTCAGCACCTACAGTACGGTACCAGGCTAGAAGAACACAGTCTCAGACAAACAGACTAGTCAATAACAATGGAGACTGGAGCTGGTTTCAGCACCTACAGTACGGTACCAGGCTAGGAGAACACAGTCTCAGACATACAGACCAGTCAATAACAATGGAGACATTACCTGGACGTCTCCTCCCACTCCTCCCACCATGGGGTCTTCCTCCAGAACCTTCACCATCTCCACAGAGGACGCAGGATCCAGCATAGTGTCAGAGTCACACACCTGAAACACAAGGGGACACACACAATCCTGTTGAATCCACAAAACACTTCACACCTGAAACACAAGGGTATACATTATCCAATTCAATCCCCAAAACACACTCTCTCTCTCTCTCAATTCAATTCAATTCCAGGGCTTTATTGGCATGGAAAACATGTGTTAACATTGCCAAAGCAAGTGAGGTAGATAATATATCAAGTGAGTATATAAAGTGAAATAAACAATACAAAATTAACAGTAAACATTACACATACAGAAGTTTCAAAACAATAAAGACATTACAAATGTCATATTATATATATACAGTTTTTAACAATGTACAAATGGTAAAGGACACAAGATAAAATAAATAAGCATAAATATGGGTTGTATTTACAATGGTGTGTGTTCTTCACTGGTTGCTCTCTCTCTCTCTCTCTCTCTCATTCTCTCTCTCTCTCCCACTCTCTTTCTTTCCCTCTCTCTCTCTCTTCTCTCTCTCTCTCTCTCTCTCACTCACTCACCACCACCACTCACCACTCACTCACTCACTCACTCACCACTCACTCACCACTCACTCACTCACTCACTCACTCACTCACTCACTCACACACACACACACACACACACACACACACACACACACACACACACACACACACACACACACACACACACACACACACACACACAAACAACACAAAGTTAGAAAGTTAAACTAGGCCAGAAGATCTCGTTACACAGACAAAGAGTCCTTCATCACGTTTTTGGGCGGGATATGTTTGTTTTATATTGGCTAATTTGACCAAGCAGCAGCGCATGAATTACACTGATTACTGATGTACAGGGTTGGTACATTAATTACACTGATTACTGATGTACAGGGTTGGTACATTAATCACACTGATTACTGATGTACAGGGTTGGTACATTAATCACACTGATTACTGATGTACAGGGTTGGTACATTAATCACACTGATTACTGATGTACAGGGTTGGTACATTAATTACACTGATTACTGATGTACAGGGTTGGTACAATAATTACACTGATTACTGATGTACAGGGTTGGTACATTAATCACACTGATTACTGATGTACAGGGTTGGTACATTAATCACACTGATTACTGATGTACAGGGTTGGTACATTAATTACACTGATTACAGATGTACAGGGTTGGTACAGTAACCACACTGATTACTGATGTACAGGGTTGGTACATTAATTACACTGATTACTGATGTACAGGGTTGGTACATTAATTACACTGATTACTGATGTACAGGGTTGGTACATTAATTACACTGATTACTGATATACAGGGTTGGTACATTAATTACACTGATTACTGATGTACAGGGTTGGTACATTAATTACACTGATTACTGATGTACAGGGTTGGTACATTAACCACACTGATTACTGATGTACAGGGTTGGTACATTAATTACACTGATTACTGATGTACAGGGTTGGTACATTAATTACACTGATTACTGATGTACAGGGTTGGTACATTAATTACACTGATTACTGATGTACAGGGTTGGTACATTAATTACACTGATTACTGATGTACAGGGTTGGTACATTAATTACACTGATTACTGATGTACAGGGTTGGTACATTAATTACACTGATTACTGATGTACAGGGTTGGTACATTAATCACACTGATTACTGATGTACAGGGTTGGTACATTAATCACACTGATTACTGATGTACAGGGTTGGTACATTAATTACACTGATTACTGATGTACAGGGTTGGTACATTAATTACACTGATTACTGATGTACAGGGTTGGTACATTAATTACACTGATTACTGATGTACAGGGTTGGTACATTAACCACACTGATTACTGATGTACAGGGTTGGTACATTAATTACACTGATTACTGATGTACAGGGTTGGTACATTAATCACACTGATTACTGATGTACAGGGTTGGTACATTAATTACACTGATTACTGACGTACAGGGGTGGTACATTAACCACACTGATTACTGATGTACAGGGTTGGTACATTAACCACACTGATTACAGATGTACAGGGTTGGTACATTAATCACACTGATTACTGATGTACAGGGTTGGTACATTAATTACACTGATTACTGATGTACAGGGTTGGTACATTAATCACACTGATTACTGATGTACAGGGTTGGTACATTAATTACACTGATTACTGATGTACAGGGTTGGTACATTAATCACACTGATTACTGATGTACAGGGTTGGTACATTAATTACACTGATTACTGATGTACAGGGTTGGTACATTAATTACACTGATTACTGATGTACAGGGTTGGTACATTAACCACACTGATTACTGATGTACAGGGTTGGTACATTAACCACACTGATTACAGATGTACAGGGTTGGTACATTAATTACACTGATTACTGATGTACAGGGTTGGTACATTAATCACACTGATTACTGATGTACAGGGTTGGTACATTAATTACACTGATTACTGATGTACAGGGTTGGTACATTAATCACACTGATTACTGATGTACAGGGTTGGTACATTAATTACACTGATTACTGATGTACAGGGTTGGTACATTAATCACACTGATTACTGATGTACAGGGTTGGTACATTAACCACACTGATTACTGATGTACAGGGTTGGTACATTAATCACACTGATTACTGATGTACAGGGTTGGTACATTAATCACACTGATTAGTGATGTACAGGGTTGGTACATTAATCACACTGATTAGTGATGTACAGGGTTGGTACATTAACCACACTGATTACTGATGTACAGGGTTGGTACATTAATTACACTGATTACTGATGTACAGGGTTGGTACATTAATTACACTGATTACTGATGTACAGGGTTGGTACATTAATCACACTGATTACTGATGTACAGGGTTGGTACATTAATCACACTGATTACTGATGTACAGGGTTGGTACATTAATTACACTGATTACTGATGTACAGGGTTGGTACATTAATTACACTGATTACTGATGTACAGGGTTGGTACATTAATTACACTGATTACTGATGTACAGGGTTGGTACATTAATCACACTGATTACTGATGTACAGGGTTGGTACATTAATCACACTGATTACTGATGTACAGGGTTGGTACATTAATTACACTGATTACTGATGTACAGGGTTGGTACATTAATTACACTGATTACTGATGTACAGGGTTGGTACATTAATCACACTGATTACTGATGTACAGGGTTGGTACATTAACCACACTGATTACTGATGTACAGGGTTGGTACATTAATTACACTGATTACTGATGTACAGGGTTGGTACATTAATTACACTGATTACTGATGTACAGGGTTGGTACATTAACCACACTGATTACTGATGTACAGGGTTGGTAAATTAACCACACTGATTACAGATGTACAGGGTTGGTACATTAATTACACTGATTACTGATGTACAGGGTTGGTACATTAATCACACTGATTACTGATGTACAGGGTTGGTACATTAATTACACTGATTACTGATGTACAGGGTTGGTAAATTAATCACACTGATTACTGATGTACAGGGTTGGTACATTAATTACACTGATTACTGATGTACAGGGTTGGTACATTAATCACACTGATTACTGGTGTACAGGGTTGGTACATTAATTACACTGATTACTGATGTACAGGGTTGGTACATTAATCACACTGATTACTGATGTACAGGGTTGGTACATTAATTACACTAATTACTGATGTACAGGGTTGGTACATTAACCACACTGATTACTGATGTACAGGGTTGGTACATTAACCACACTGATTACTGATGTACAGGGTTGGTACATTAATTACACTGATTACTGATGTACAGGGTTGGTACATTAATTACACTGATTACTGATGTACAGGGTTGGTACATTAACCACACTGATTACTGATGTACAGGGTTGGTAAATTAACCACACTGATTACAGATGTACAGGGTTGGTACATTAATTACACTGATTACTGATGTACAGGGTTGGTACATTAATCACACTGATTACTGATGTACAGGGTTGGTACATTAATTACACTGATTACTGATGTACAGGGTTGGTAAATTAATCACACTGATTACTGATGTACAGGGTTGGTACATTAATTACACTGATTACTGATGTACAGGGTTGGTACATTAATCACACTGATTACTGGTGTACAGGGTTGGTACATTAATTACACTGATTACTGATGTACAGGGTTGGTACATTAATCACACTGATTACTGATGTACAGGGTTGGTACATTAATTACACTAATTACTGATGTACAGGGTTGGTACATTAACCACACTGATTACTGATGTACAGGGTTGGTACATTAACCACACTGATTACTGATGTACAGGGTTGGTACATTAATTACACTGATTACTGATGTACAGGGTTGGTACATTAATCACACTGATTACTGATGTACAGGGTTGGTACATTAATTACACTGATTACTGATGTACAGGGTTGATACATTAATTACACTGATTACTGATGTACAGGGTTGGTACATTAATTACACTGATTACTGATGTACAGGGTTGGTACATTAACCACACTGATTACTGATGTACAGGGTTGGTACATTAACCACACTGATTACAGATGTACAGGGTTGGTACATTATTACACTGATTACTGATGTACAGGGTTGGTACATTAATTACACTGATTACTGATGTACAGGGTTGGTACATTAATCACACTGATTACTGATGTACAGGGTTGGTACATTAATCACACTGATTAGTGATGTACAGGGTTGGTACATTAACCACACTGATTACTGATGTACAGGGTTGGTACATTAATTACACTGATTACTGATGTACAGGGTTGGTACATTAATCACACTGATTACTGATGTACAGGGTTGGTACATTAATCACACTGATTACTGATGTACAGGGTTGGTACATTAATTACACTGATTACTGATGTACAGGGTTGGTACATTAACCACACTGATTACTGATGTACAGGGTTGGTACATTAATTACACAGATTACTGATGTACAGGGTTGGTACATTAATCACACTCATTACTGATGTACAGGGTTGGTACATTAATCACACTGATTACTGATGTACAGGGTTGGTACATTAATTACACTGATTACTGATGTACAGGGTTGGTACATTAATTACACTGATTACTGATGTACAGGGTTGGTACATTAATTACACTGATTACTGATGTACAGGGTTGGTACATTAACCACACTGATTACTGATGTACAGGGTTGGTACATTAACCACACTGATTACTGATGTACAGGGTTGGTACATTAAACACACTGATTACTGATGTACAGGGTTGGTACATTAATTACACTGATTACTGATGTACAGGGTTGGTACATTAATTACACTGATTACTGATGTACAGGGTTGGTACATTAATTACACTGATTACTGATGTACAGGGTTGGTACATTAATTACACTGATTACTGATGTACAGGGTTGGTACATTAATTACACTGATTACTGATGTACAGGGTTGGTACATTAACCACACTGATTACTGATGTACAGGGTTGGTACATTAATTACACTGAATACTGATGTACAGGGTTGGTACATTAATCACACTGATTACTGATGTACAGGGTTGGTACATTAATCACACTGATTACTGATGTACAGGGTTGGTACATTAATCACACTGATTACTGATGTACAGGGTTGGTACATTAATTACACTGATTACTGATGTACAGGGTTGGTACATTAATCACACTGATTATTGATGTACAGGGTTGGTACATTAACCACACTGATTACTGATGTACAGGGTTGGTACATTAATCACACTGATTACTGATGTACAGGGTTGGTACATTAATCACACTGATTAGTGATGTACAGGGTTGGTACATTAACCACACTGATTACTGATGTACAGGGTTGGTACATTAATTACACTGATTACTGATGTACAGGGTTGGTACATTAATTACACTGATTACTGATGTACAGGGTTGGTACATTATTTACACTGATTACTGATGTACAGGGTTGGTACATTAATCACACTGATTACTGATGTACAGGGTTGGTACATTAATCACACTGATTACTGATGTACAGGGTTGGTACATTAATTACACTGATTACTGATGTACAGGGTTGGTACATTAACCACACTGATTACTGATGTACAGGGTTGGTACATTAATTACACTGATTACTGATGTACAGGGTTGGTACATTAATTACACTGATTACTGATGTACAGGGTTGGTACATTAATCACACTGATTACTGATGTACAGGGTTGGTACATTAATTACACTGATTACTGATGTACAGGGTTGGTACATTAATTACACTGATTACTGATGTACAGGGTTGGTACATTAATTACACTGATTACTGATGTACAGGGTTGGTACATTAACCACACTGATTACTGATGTACAGGGTTGGTACATTAATTACACTGATTACTGATGTACAGGGTTGGTACATTAATTACACTGATTACTGATGTACAGGGTTGGTACATTAACCACACTGATTACTGATGTACAGGGTTGGTAAATTAACCACACTGATTACAGATGTACAGGGTTGGTACATTAATTACACTGATTACTGATGTACAGGGTTGGTACATTAATCACACTGATTACTGATGTACAGGGTTGGTACATTAATTACACTGATTACTGATGTACAGGGTTGGTACATTAATCACACTGATTACTGATGTACAGGGTTGGTACATTAATTACACTGATTACTGATGTACAGGGTTGGTACATTAATTACACTGATTACTGATGTACAGGGTTGGTACATTAACCACACTGATTACTGATGTACAGGGTCGGTACATTAATTACACTGATTACTGATGTACAGGGTTGGTACATTAACCACACTGATTACCGATGTACAGGGTTGGTACATTAACCACACTGATTACAGATGTACAGGGTTGGTACATTAACCACACTGATTACAGATGTACAGGGTTGGTACATTAATCACACTGATTACTGATGTACAGGGTTGGTACATTAATTACACTGATTACTGATGTACAGGGTTGGTACATTAATCACACTGATTACTGATGTACAGGGTTGGTACATTAATTACACTGATTACTGATGTACAGGGTTGGTACATTAATCACACTGATTACTGATGTACAGGGTTGGTACATTAATTACACTGATTACTGATGTACAGGGTTGGTACATTAACCACACTGATTACTGATGTACAGGGTTGGTACATTAACCACACTGATTACTGATGTACAGGGTTGGTACATTAATTACACTGATTACTGATGTACAGGGTTGGTACATTAATCACACTGATTACTGATGTACAGGGTTGGTACATTAATTACACTGATTACTGATGTACAGGGTTGATACATTAATTACACTGATTACTGATGTACAGGGTTGGTACATTAATTACACTGATTACTGATGTACGGGGTTGGTACATTAACCACACTGATTACTGATGTACAGGGTTGGTACATTAACCACACTGATTACAGATGTACAGGGTTGGTACATTATTACACTGATTACTGATGTACAGGGTTGGTACATTAATTACACTGATTACTGATGTACAGGGTTGGTACATTAATCACACTGATTACTGATGTACAGGGTTGGTACATTAATTACACTGATTACTGATGTACAGGGTTGGTACATTAATCACACTGATTACTGATGTACAGGGTTGGTACATTAACCACACTGATTACTGATGTACAGGGTTGGTACATTAATCACACTGATTACTGATGTACAGGGTTGGTACATTAATCACACTGATTAGTGATGTACAGGGTTGGTACATTAACCACACTGATTACTGGTGTACAGGGTTGGTACATTAATTACACTGATTACTGATGTACAGGGTTGGTACATTAACCACACTGATTACTGATGTACAGGGTTGGTACATTAATTACACTGATTACTGATGTACAGGGTTGGTACATTAATCACACTGATTACTGATGTACAGGGTTGGTACATTAATCACACTGATTACTGATGTACAGGGTTGGTACATTAATCACACTGATTACTGATGTACAGGGTTGGTACATTAATCACACTGATTACTGATGTACAGGGTTGGTACATTAATCACACTGATTACTGATGTACAGGGTTGGTACATTAACCACACTGATTACTGATGTACAGGGTTGCTTTGTGTTTCTTTGAAACTCTTTTGGATGTCAAGTTGAAGCTTTGTTTGCAATGTGGATGTTTCCCCCGAAAAATCGTTCCAAAACAAGTTAGTGTCAAGAGGGAAGGTCCGTCAGTTGGTCAACAAACAACCGTGTGAGTAAAGTCATATTTGCAGCGATCTCTTCACAGATTAGAAAGGTTTCTTCAGTCACTCTTTAATTGGGAATGATTTCATTGGGTAAGTGAAGTCATTGGGGCCGGTGTAAGGAGGGCTGGGGTTTGGCTGGAAGGAAGGAAGGTTGCTGTGTTGTTTGGCACGTCATCCTGTACTGGAAGTGATACAGTACGGTTGTGTTCTGACTGAGAGAGGGTTGTGATTGGTTATGTTCTGACTGAGAGAGGGTTGTGATTGGTTGTGTTCTGACTGAGAGAGGGTTGTGATTGGTTGTGTTCTGACTGAGAGAGGGTTGTGATTGGTTATGTTCTGACTGAGAGAGGGTTGTGATTGGTTGTGTTCTGACTGAGGGAGGGTTGTGATTGGTTATGTTCTGACTGAGAGAGGGTTGTGATTGGTTATGTTCTGACTGAGAGAGGGTTGTGATTGGTTGTGTTCTGACTGAGGGAGGGTTGTGATTGGTTATGTTCTGACTGAGAGGGCTGGGTTGTGATTGGTTATGTTCTGACTGAGAGAGGGTTGTGATTGGTTATGTTCTGACTGAGAGAGGGTTGTGATTGGTTGTGTTCTGACTGAGAGGGTTGGGTTGTTATTGGTTGTGTTCTGACTGAGAGGGTTGGGTTGTGATTGGTTGTGTTCTGACTGAGAGGGTTGGGTTGTTATTGGTTGTGTTCTGACTGAGAGAGGGTTGTGATTGGTTATGTTCTGACTGAGAGGGTTGGGTTGTTATTGGTTGTGTTCTGACTGAGAGGGTTGGGTTGTTATTGGTTGTGTTCTGACTGAGAGAGGGTTGTTATTGGTTGTGTTCTGACTGAGAGAGGGTTGTGATTGGTTATGTTCTGACTGAGAGAGGGTTGTGATTGGTTGTGTTCTGACTGAGAGAGGGTTGTGATTGGTTGTGTTCTGACTGAGAGAGGGTTGTGATTGGTTGTGTTCTGACTGAGAGGGCTGGGTTGTGATTGGTTGTGTTCTGACTGAGAGAGGGTTGTGATTGGTTGTGTTCTGACTGAGAGAGGGTTGTGATTGGTTGTGTTCTGACTGAGAGAGGGTTGTTATTGGTTATGTTCTGACTGAGAGAGGGTTGTGATTGGTTGTGTTCTGACTGAGAGGGTTGGGTTGTGATTGGTTGTGTTCTGACTGAGAGAGGGTTGTGATTGGTTGTGTTCTGACTGAGAGAGAGGGTTGTGATTGATTGTGTTCTGACTGAGAGAGAGGGTTGTGATTGGTTGTGTTCTGACTGAGAGAGGGTTGTGATTGGTTATGTTCTGACTGAGGGAGGGTTGTGATTGGTTGTGTTCTGACTGAGAGGGTTGTGTTGTGATTGGTTGTGTTCTGATTGAGAGAGGGTTGTGTTATGATTGGTTGTTTTCTGATTGAGAGAGGGTTGTGATTGGTTGTGTTCTGATTGAGAGAGGGTTGTGTTGTGATTGGTTGTGTTCTGATTGAGAGAGGGTTGTGTTGTGATTGGTTGTGTTCTGATTGAGAGAGGGTTGTGTTGTGATTGGTTGTGTTCTGATTGAGAGAGGGTTGTGATTTTGTAGTATAGCTGTATAGCTGTTTCAAACTGGTCATATATGGAGAAAGATCAAGCCAGCTGTTTGTATTGTTTGAAGAGGAATACATTTAGATTGTGTAGCGCTGTGATAATTCAATTTCTATCTTTCTGCTGTAAGAGCAATGTAGTAAAACACAAATGGCATGAAAGGAGAGTAACTAAAGAGAATGATATGACCAGAAGATAATCAAACCACCTCAGGAAAAGACTTCTGTACCCCTAACCAGTCTTTTGGTTTTGATACACAGAACACCAACACACACTCCCCCTTTCCCGGTGAGAACAGATCCCCATGTGTAGTTAGGCATAGCCTGTTGGCACGTCTGCTAATGTGCAACAACATTCCTCATGTTATTTTCATCATCAGCAGAGTGTGTTTGATTAGGCGAAGCTGCATCACTGCCATAGAAATGGAATTCCGTTTCTTTGATCACTGCCCCATGGCAACCAGTCCCATAGCAACGTTAGCACCAAACCTGTTCTGACGGGTCCATAAATGGCATTAATATTCACAGATCACCCGCATCAAATTACTGCAAAGACTACAAATGCTGAAAACGAAGGGGGAAAGTCCCGTTTAATATTTATAGTTTGACTGTAAAAGAGGTAACAGATTGCAGCTGTAACGAGCCTCAGCTTGGGGAGATGACATGAAAACCGTTAATAATCAGTTGTTCCTTCAATCAGTGGTTATCGGGAATAGCTTGTGTAAAAGGTCTCCTCTGTAAACATGTTCAATCTGCCGTCACTCGGTTGATCTGTGCCACAAATACCACAGGGTTGTGACATCACAAAAGGCTAAGGTCGGGGGGGGGGGTCATGAAGTCAGCAGACGAACAATGGATTCACCGCGGTTCCATCTGGATTCATACTACACATGTCTGAGAGAGTTGTAGGTCTTCTCCTAACGTAGGACATGTCCTCTGTCTGACAGACAGCGTTGTAGGTCTTCTCCTAACGTAGGACATGTCCTCTGTCTGACAGACAGCGTTGTAGGTCTTCTCCTAACGTAGGACATGTCCTCCGTCTGACAGACAGCGTTGTGGTCCTTCTCCTAACGTAGGACATGTCCTCTGTCTGACAGACAGCGTTGTAGGTCTTCTCCTAACGTAGGACATGTTCTCTGTCTGACAGACAGCGTTGTAGGTCTTCTCCTAACGTAGGACATGTCCTCTGTCTGACAGACAGCGTTGTAGGTCTTCTCCTAACGTAGGACATGTCCTCTGTCTGACAGACAGCGTTGTAGGTCTTCTCCTAACGTAGGACATGTCCTCTGTCTGACAGACAGCGTTGTAGTCCTTCTCCTAACGTAGGACATGTCCTCTGTCTGACAGACAGCTTTGTAGTCCTTCTCCTAACGTAGGACATGTCCTCTGTCTGACAGACAGCGTTGTAGTCCTTCTCCTAACGTAGGACATGTCCTCTGTCTGACAGACAGCGTTGTAGGTCTTCTCCTAACGTAGGACATGTCCTCTGTCTGACAGACAGCATTGTCGTCCTTCTCCTAACGTAGGACATGTCCTCTGTCGAACAGACAGCGTTGTAGGTCTTCTCCTAACGTAGGACATGTCCTCTGTCTGACAGACAGCGTTGTAGTCCTTCTCCTAACGTAGGACATGTCCTCTGTCTGACAGACAGCGTTGTAGGTCTTCTCCTAATGTAGGACATGTCCTCTGTCTGACAGACAGCGTTGTAGGTCTTCTCCTAACGTAGGACATGTCCTCCTAATGTAGGTCCTTCTCCTAACGCTGTAGTACGCTGGGTCACATGAAGCTAGTTCCTCGAACAAACGAGGGGTTGTCTGAGGACAGCTTGGGTGTCCTGGGGGGCTTTCCTCTCACAGTGTGGTGAATATTACCCATAATGCACCTGCCAACAGAATAATGACACCGCAATGCCTGTGTCGTTAAGTGTTACCCTATGCCAACATATCAATACATCCACACACAGTTATGGTGAGAATATAAGGTTTACTTCTGTTGACCCTATGGGCCCTGGTCAACAGTAATCGACTGTATAGGAAAAAAGGGGGGTGGTATTTGGGACGCACTAACGCCATGTTAGTTTATTGTGATGATCATGCAGCAACCGGTAGCTAAATAAAGGTCACGTCAAGTTCATCCACTGATGCAACATATCTTATCAGACAGGACTGCTAAGAGGAATGCTTAAAGGGACAATTCAACCTCATAGCCATCCTCTCCAGCACCACTCCATCGTCAACTTATCTTATCAGACATAACAGGACTGCTAAGAGGAATGCTTAAAGGGACAATTCAACCTCATAGCCATCCTCTCCAGCACCACTCCATCCTCAACATATCTTATCAGACATAACAGGGCTGCTAAGAGGAATGCTTAAAGGGACAATTCAACCTCATAGCCATCCTCTCCAGCACCACTCCATCCTCAACATATCTTATCAGACATAACAGGACTGCTAAGAGGAATGCTTAAAGGGACAATTCAACCTCATAGCCATCCTCTCCAGCACCACTCCATCCTCAACATATCTTATCAGACAGGACTGCTAAGAGGAATGCTTAAAGGGACAATTCAACCTCATAGCCATCCTCTCCAGCACCACTCCATCGTCAACATATTTGAAAATGGCACGTTTCTATGTTTAGTAGCACTTGTTGGCTGAAGCTTGTCGTACCAAACGAGTGTGCTAGCATACTCCCTTAAAACACCTTCACTTTAAAAATGATAAAAGAGCGGCAATAGTAATGTTTGTCCATTTTGAGACGCCGTAGCCAGTATACACTTCCTCAAAATAGTCCGAATTAATCTAAGATAACTGTTTTTTGCCAAAGTGATCTTAGTGATCTTACATCTAACTAAGATGTTTGGTGCAGTGTTTTTCAATGAAAAAATGTGCATGAAAACAAGTTGTCTTATGTTGAATGACAACAAAGGCTTTATTGAAGAATCCCTACCGTTGACCAATCACCGACCAAGGGGTGGAAACGTCAGACACCGAACTTAGGCTTGCCTCCAGAAAAAAACTGTGTGTGCACAAACAGCTGAAGAAACCCTGACCGAAGTCCAAAACTAACAAAAATGTCACTAAATGTTATAATACAGTATATGCACGAACTCTACCGAACTGTTTTGGCACCCTATTCCCTATATACTGCACTACTTTTGACCAGGGCCCTTAGGGTAGTGATCAAAAGTAGTGCACTATGTTTGGGAATAGGGTGCCATTTGGGACGTAACCTAAGTCAAGTCAAGTAAGTCATCTGTGTGTTGCCAAGCCAAGGCTTTAACCGTAACGATCAGGTACGTTAGACAGACAACCCCACAGGGAGAATAACCACACAGGTCTGGTAGCTAATAGCTAGCTAAAACAGATCTGTGACAAGGACAACACAGTTAGCCCTCCATGAGCTTTGGATCAGAGGTTAGAATTATAACTGAAACCAGGAGTTTACGGTGGAAAGACAGCAGTGTACTAGGCTGCGTCCCAAATGGAGCCCTAGGGGCCCTGGACAAAAGTAGTGCACTGAATAGGTGCCATACACGCCAGTATTATCCATAGCAGTTTGATCAGACCTACACTCCAGTATTATCCAGAGCAGTTTGGAGGACCTACACTACAGTATTATCCAGAGCAGTTTGAAGTACCTACACTCCAGTATTATCCAGAGCAGTTTGGAGGACCTACACTCCAGTATTATCCATAGCAGTTTGATCAGACCTACACTCCAGTATTATCCAGAGCAGTTTGGAGGACCTACACTCCAGTATTATCCAGAGCAGTTTGGAGGACCTACACTCCAGTATTATCCAGAGCAGTTTGGAGGACCTACACTCCAGTATTATCCAGAGCAGTTTGGAGGACCTACACTCCAGTATTATCCAGAGCAGTTTGGAGGACCTACACTCCAGTATTATCCAGAGCAGTTTGGAGGACCTACACTCCAGTATTATCCAGAGCAGTTTGGAGGACCTACACTCCAGTATTATCCAGAGCAGTTTGGAGGACCTACACTACAGTATTATCCAGAACAGTTTGGAGGACCTACACTCCAGTATTATCCAGAGCAGTTTGGAGGACCTACACTCCAGTATTATCCAGAGCAGTTTGGAGGACCTATACTCCAGTATTATCCAGAGCAGTTTGGAGGACCTACACTCCAGTATTATCCAGAGCAGTTTGGAGGACCTACACTCCAGTATTATCCAGAGCAGTTTGGAGGACCTACACTCCAGTATTATCCATAGCAGTTTGATCAGACCTACACTCCAGTATTATCCAGAGCAGTTTGGAGGACCTACACTCCAGTATTATCCAGAGCAGTTTGGAGGACCTACACTCCAGTATTATCCAGAGCAGTTTGGAGGACCTACACTCCAGTATTATCCAGAGCAGTTTGGAGGACCTACACTCCAGTATTATCCAGAACAGTTTGGAGGACCTACACTCCAGTATTGCTGTATAACTATTCACGATGTAGTATATATAGCACAGTTGGTGCTGTTTACTTAGTAAATGTTAATGAAGGAACTTAATACACGTCTTGGGATAGTAGCTAATGCGGATACTGTCACTTTTAAAGTTCCTCACTGAGAATACTGTGTGTTTTGACGCGATGCTATGCAACATGATCTGACTCCAACCTATTAGCCTACAGGTCTCTCCACTTTGTCTGAGTTGGACTGAGTGCAGAAACATATGTAAATGGGTTTCACGCTGAGCTCTAGCACTCTGTTAACAGCATTAGCCTTACAGCCGTAGGGCTACAGTACATACACAAGGCCTCCACACCATCCTTTTAAAGAAGGAGAGCACAAAAGGGTCTTTGTGTACCCCCACCGCCCCCCCCCTCCAACCCCTCCTCCCCCCAGGACTTACCTGAACATAGTCCACACTCCTCCCCAGGGCTTTGAAGGCTGTGTACATTACTTCCCTCTTGCCTCCCCACTTCTGCATGATGCAGACACATTTATTATTGAGCACAAGGCGCGAGATGGCCTGCAGGCTCTCAGCGTACATCTCGTCCGTCTCCTCAGATCCTCGGTGGTGGTAGTTATTTTTCCAGACATACGTGGTGGCTTTATCCCACCCCATGATCTCCCGGAAGATCTCCATCATGTACTTGTCGTCCTCGTTATTCCCGTCGATCACCATGATGACCTTGATGCCCGGGTAGGTCAACCTCTTGACCGATACCAAACACTTCCTCAGGTAGGCCGGGTCCTCCTGATAGGCTGCAATGCACAGGGCCAGTGATTTGGTGAGTTTGATGGGCGTCTCCATGGATCTCCTCATGTTCCGGTGTTCTAGGACAGCAAACAGGCTCTGGATGATAAGGTGGATGACCAGGATGGCCCCGTACAGCCCGAAGGACAAGTGGTTTCGTGCCGTGGTGAAAAACTGGTAGCCCATTATGTAGGCGGTAGAGATCCCCACGAGGAGCGAGACTCCAAACATTGTCGTCCCGAAAATTCTTAGGTAGGTGAGAGCTTTGTCACATTTCATCTGGAGAAGCAAACAAGAACAGAATCATTGTCAATGTCAAATGAGATGACAGTAGAGACATACAGTGGGATCAATAATGAGATGACAGTAGAGACATACAGTGGGATCAATAATGAGATGACAGTAGAGACATACAGTGGGATCAATAATGAGATGACAGTAGAGACATACAGTGGGATCAATAATGAGATGACAGTAGAGACATACAGTGGGATCAATAATGAGATGACAGTAGAGACATACAGTGGGATCAATAATGAGATGACAGTAGAGACATACAGTGGGATCAATAATGAGATGACAGTAGAGACATACAGTGGGATCAATAATGAGATGTCAGTAGTGACACTGGGAGGACATTGATATGGTAATTACTAAATGAACACAGCTTCAGATATTAATTGGTCAACTTGTTAGAGATATACAGAAGACATAATGATGATAATGATGATATATGTTCCTAGTAATCACCATAATGATGATAATGATGATAAATGTACCTAATAATCATCATTACGATGCGTCACTGTAAAATCTCTTCCCTAACTCTACACTGTCACCATAGCAACAGACTCCATGTTTCACAACAACAACAAAAACGGGTTCAGACAGACTGTAAACAGACTCCTCCCATCTCTCTCTCCCTACATGCCCCTCCCCAAAATCCCCCTCTAAATGTCAGATGGTTCTCTATGGCCGATTGTTCCAAGTCTCTTTATTAATGCTGCATCCCATCTGCTGGGCAGACGTACGAGTCGAGCGAGAGAGCGAGCACCACCCTCTGACATCATCTGTTTATATCTCCGTGGGAAGACAAGAGCAGGGAAATGTAAAACGCTGCCTCTCCACTAAAGACCCTTCTGTCACATTGAACAATATGGTGGTACATTTTATCAGTTGAGGCTGTAGGAGGGTGGCACCTTTTGTTTAAGGCTTAGACATGTGATAGTTTAAGTGACACTTCAAGGTGTCTAATGCTGTTGAAAAGCAATGAAACACTATCACGGCTTGTTTTATTTGAATGCCAGTTTTTTGGGTCTCCACTAAAGACCCTTCTGTCACAGCGAAGCAGGTAGTAGTGCATCTTGTTACTTTGTTTTAATTAAAGATCTTGGATCTATCATAAGTGACACTTTGATGTGTCCAATGCTGCCTGCATGGGCCTGTCCAGTAACACTAAAGACCCATCTGTCACAATGGAGAACAAAGTGGTACTTCTTGGTCAAGTAAAGGCTGAGGTCGTCTTAGTAGGCTATAGTAAAGGCTGAGGTCGTCTTGGTAAACTATATTAAAGGCTGAGGTCGTCTTGGTAAACTATATTAAAGGCTGAGGTCGTCTTGGTAAACTATAGTAAAGGCTGAGGTCGTCTTGGTAAACTATATTAAAGGCTGAGGTCGTCTTGGTAAACTATATTAAAGGCTGAGGTCGTCTTGGTAGGCTATATTAAAGGCTGAGGTCGTCTTGGTAGACTATATTAAAGGCTGAGGTCGTCTTGGTAAACTATATTAAAGGCTGAGGTCGTCTTGGTAAACTATAGTAAAGGCTGAGGTCGTCTTGGTAAACTATATTAAAGGCTGAGGTCGTCTTGGTAAACTATATTAAAGGCTGAGGTCGTCTTGGTAGGCTATAGTAAAGGCTGAGGTCGTCTTGGTAGGCTATATTAAAGGCTGAGGTCGTCTTGGTAGGCTATATTAAAGGCTGAGGTCGTCTTGGTAGGCTATATTAAAGGCTGAGGTCGTCTTAGTAGGCTATATTAAAGGCTGAGGTCGTCTTGGTAAACTATATTAAAGGCTGAGGTCGTCTTGGTAGGCTATAGTAAAGGCTGAGGTCGTCTTAGTAGGCTATAGTAAAGGCTGAGGTCGTCTTAGTAGGCTATATTAAAGGCTGAGGTCGTCTTGGTAGGCTATATTAAAGGCTGAGGTCGTCTTAGTAGGCTATATTAAAGGCTGAGGTCGTCTTGGTAGGCTATAGTAAAGGCTGAGGTCGTCTTGGTAAACTATATTAAAGGCTGAGGTCGTCTTGGTAAACTATATTAAAGGCTGAGGTCGTCTTGGTAAACTATATTAAAGGCTGAGGTCGTCTTAGTAGGCTATATTAAAGGCTGAGGTCGTCTTGGTAGGCTATAGTAAAGGCTGAGGTCGTCTTGGTAAACTATATTAAAGGCTGAGGTCGTCTTGGTAGGCTATAGTAAAGGCTGAGGTCGTCTTGGTAGGCTATAGTAAAGGCTGAGGTCGTCTTAGTAGGCTATAGTAAAGGCTGAGGTCGTCTTGGTAAACTATATTAAAGGCTGAGGTCGTCTTAGTAGGCTATATTAAAGGCTGAGGTCGTCTTGGTAGGCTATAGTAAAGGCTGAGGTCGTCTTGGTAAACTATAGTAAAGGCTGAGGTCGTCTTGGTAAACTATATTAAAGGCTGAGGTCGTCTTGGTAGGCTATATTAAAGGCTGAGGTCGTCTTGGTAGGCTATAGTAAAGGCTGAGGTCGTCTTGGTAGGCTATATTAAAGACTGAGGTCGTCTTGGTAAACTATATTAAAGGCTGAGGTCGTCTTGGTAGACTACAGTAAAGGCTGAGGTCGTCTTAGTAGGCTATATTAAAGGCTGAGGTCGTCTTGGTAGGCTATAGTAAAGGCTGAGGTCGTCTTGGTAAACTATATTAAAGGCTGAGGTCGTCTTGGTAAACTATATTAAAGGCTGAGGTCGTCTTGGTAAACTATATTAAAGGCTGAGGTCGTCTTGGTAAACTATATTAAAGGCTGAGGTCGTCTTGGTAGACTATATTAAAGGCTGAGGTCGTCTTGGTAGACTACAGTAAAGACTGAGGTTGTCTTGGTAGGCTATATTAAAGGCTGAGGTCGTCTTGGTAGGCTATATTAAAGGCTGAGGTCGTCTTGGTAGGCTATAGTAAAGGCTGAGGTCGTCTTGGTAGGCTATAGTAAAGGCTGGAGGGCGTCTTGGTAGACTACATTAAAGGCTGAGGGCGTCTTGGTAGACTACAGTAAAGACTGAGGGCGTCTTGGTAGACTACATTAAAGGCTGAGGGCGTCTTGGTAGACTATATTAAAGGCTGAGTGCGTCTTAGTAGACTACACTAAAGGCTGAGGGCGTCTTGGTAGACTATATTAAAGGCTGAGGGCGTCTTGGTAGACTATATTAAAGGCTGAGGGCGTCTTGGTAGACTACATTAAAGGCTGAGGGCGTCTTGGTAGACTATATTAAAGGCTGAGTGCGTCTTAGTAGACTACACTAAAGGCTGAGGGCGTCTTGGTAGACTATATTAAAGGCTGAGGGCGTCTTGGTAGACTATATTAAAGGCTGAGGTCGTCTTGGTAGACTACATTAAAGGCTGAGGGCGTCTTGGTAGACTATATTAAAGGCTGAGGGCGTCTTGGTAGACTACATTAAAGGCTGAGGGCGTCTTGGTAGACTATATTAAAGACTGAGGGCGTCTTGGTAGACTATATTAAAGGCTGAGGTCGTCGTCTTGGTAGACTATATTAAAGGCTGAGTGCGTACTTGGTAGACTTGGTAGACTATATTAAAGGCTGAGTCGTCGTCTTGGTAGACTATATTAAAGGCTGAGGGCGTCTTGGTAGGCTATATTAAAGGCTGAGGGCGTCTTGGTAGACTATATTAAAGGCTGAGTGCGTCTTGGTAGACTATATTAAAGGCTGAGGGCGTCTTGGTAGACTATATTAAAGGCTGAGTGCGTCTTGGTAGACTATATTAAAGGCTGAGTGCGTCTTGGTAGACTATATTAAAGGCTGAGGGCGTCTTGGTAGACTATATTAAAGGCTGAGGGCGTCTTGGTAGACTATATTAAAGGCTGAGTGCGTCTTGGTAGACTATATTAAAGGCTGAGTGCGTCTTGGTAGACTATATTAAAGGCTGAGGGCGTCTTGGTAGACTATATTAAAGGCTGAGGGCGTCTTGGTAGACTATATTAAAGGCTGAGGTCGTCTTGGTAGACTATATTAAAGGCTGAGGGCGTCTTGGTAGACTACAGTAAAGACTGAGTGCGTCTTGGTAAACTATATTAAAGGCTGAGGCGTAGACTATATTAAAGGCTGAGTGCGTCTTGGTAGACTATATTAAAGGCTGAGGCTGAGGTCGTCTTGGTAGACTATATTAAAGGCTGAGGGCGTCTTGGTAGACTATATTAAAGGCTGAGGTCGTCTTGGTAGACTATATTAAAGGCTGAGGGCGTCTTGGTAGACTACAGTAAAGACTGAGGGCGTCTTGGTAGACTATATTAAAGGCTGAGTGCGTCTTGGTAGACTATATTAAAGGCTGAGTGCGTCTTGGTAGACTATATTAAAGGCTGAGGGCGTCTTGGTAGACTATATTAAAGGCTGAGGGCGTCTTGGTAGACTATATTAAAGGCTGAGGTCGTCTTGGTAGACTATATTAAAGGCTGAGGGCGTCTTGGTAGACTACAGTAAAGACTGAGGGCGTCTTGGTAGACTATATTAAAGGCTGAGTGCGTCTTGGTAGACTATATTAAAGGCTGAGGGCGTCTTGGTAGACTACAGTAAAGACTGAGGGCGTCTTGGTAGACTATATTAAAGGCTGAGGGCGTCTTGGTAGACTATATTAAAGGCTGAGGGCGTCTTGGTAGACTATATTAAAGGCTGAGGGCGTCTTGGTAGACTACAGTAAAGACTGAGGGCGTCTTGGTAGACTATATTAAAGGCTGAGGGCGTCTTGGTAGACTATATTAAAGGCTGAGGGCGTCTTGGTAGACTATATTAAAGGCTGAGGGCGTCTTGGTAGACTATATTAAAGGCTGAGGGCGTCTTGGTAGACTATATTAAAGGCTGAGGTCGTCTTGGTAGACTATATTAAAGGCTGAGGGCGTCTTGGTAGACTACAGTAAAGGCTGAGGGCGTCTTGGTAGACTACATTAAAGGCTGAGTGCGTCTTGGTAGACTACAGTAAAGGCTGAGGGCGTCTTGGTAGACTACAGTAAAGGCTGAGGGCGTCTTGGTAGACCACATTAAAGGCTGAGTGCGTCTTAGTAGACTATATTAAAGGCTGAGGGCGTCTTGGTAGACTATATTAAAGACTGAGGTCGTCTTGGTAGACTATATTAAAGGCTGAGTGCGTCTTAGTAGACTATATTAAAGGCTGAGTGCGTCTTAGTAGACTATATTAAAGGCTGAGGTCGTCTTGGTAGACTATATTAAAGGCTGAGTGCGTCTTAGTAGACTATATTAAAGGCTGAGGGCGTCTTGGTAGACTATATTAAAGGCTGAGTGCGTCTTAGTAGACTATATTAAAGGCTGAGTGCGTCTTAGTAGACTATATTAAAGGCTGAGGTCGTCTTGGTAGACTATATTAAAGGCTGAGTGCGTCTTAGTAGACTATATTAAAGGCTGAGGGCGTCTTGGTAGACTATATTAAAGACTGAGGTCGTCTTAGTAGACTATATTAAAGGCTGAGGGCGTCTTGGTAGACTACAGTAAAGACTGAGGTCGTCTTAGTAGACTATATTAAAGGCTGAGGGCGTCTTGGTAGACTACAGTAAAGACTGAGGTCGTCTTGGTAGACTATATTAAAGGCTGAGGGCGTCTTGGTAGACTACAGTAAAGACTGAGGTCGTCTTAGTAGACTATATTAAAGGCTGAGGGCGTCTTAGTAGACTACATTAAAGGCTGAGGGCGTCTTGGTAGACTATATTAAAGGCTGAGGGCGTCTTGGTAGACTATATTAAAGGCTGAGTGCGTCTTAGTAGACTATATTAAAGGTTGAGGTCGTCTTGGTAGACTATATTAAAGGCTGAGGGCGTCTTGGTAGACTATATTAAAGACTGAGTACGTCTTAGTAGACTATATTAAAGGTTGAGGTCGTCTTGGTAGACTATATTAAAGGCTGAGTGCGTCTTAGTAGACTATATTAAAGGTTGAGGTCGTCTTGGTAGACTATATTAAAGACTGAGTGCGTCTTAGTAGACTATATTAAAGGCTGAGTGCGTCTTGGTAGACTATATTAAAGACTGAGTGCGTCTTAGTAGACTATATTAAAGGTTGAGGTCGTCTTGGTAGACTATATTAAAGGCTGAGTGCGTCTTAGTAGACTATATTAAAGGTTGAGGTCGTCTTGGTAGACTATATTAAAGGCTGAGGGCGTCTTAGTAGACTATATTAAAGGCTGAGGGCGTCTTAGTAGACTATATTAAAGGCTGAGGTCGTCTTAGTAGACTATATTAAAGGCTGAGGTCGTCTTAGTAGACTATATTAAAGGCTGAGGGCGTCTTAGTAGACTATATTAAAGGCTGAGTGCGTCTTAGTAGACTATATTAAAGGCTGAGGGCGTCTTAGTAGACTATATTAAAGGTTGAGTGCGTCTTAGTAGACTATATTAAAGGCTGAGGGCGTCTTAGTAGACTATATTAAAGGCTGAGTGCGTCTTAGTAGACTATATTAAAGGCTGAGGGCGTCTTAGTAGACTATATTAAAGGCTGAGTGCGTCTTAGTAGACTATATTAAAGGCTGAGTGCGTCTTAGTAGACTATATTAAAGGCTGAGGGCGTCTTAGTAGACTATATTAAAGGCTGAGTGCGTCTTAGTAGACTATATTAAAGGCTGAGGGCGTCTTAGTAGACTATATTAAAGGCTGAGGGCGTCTTAGTAGACTATATTAAAGGCTGAGGGCGTCTTGGTAGACTATATTAAAGGCTGAGGGCGTCTTAGTAGACTACATTAAAGGCTGAGTGCGTCTTAGTAGACTATATTAAAGGCTGAGGGCGTCTTAGTAGACTACACTAAAGGCTGAGGGCGTCTTAGTAGGCTATATTAAAGGCTGAGGGCGTCTTGGTAGACTATATTAAAGGCTGAGGGCGTCTTGGTAGACTACATTAAAGGCTGAGGTCGTCTTAGTAGACTATATTAAAGGCTGAGGGCGTCTTGGTAGACTATATTAAAGGCTGAGGGCGTCTTGGTAGACTACACTAAAGGCTTATATGTAGTCTAAGTTGCTGTCCAAGTCTGTCTAAAAGCAAAGAACCCCTGACATGTCTTGTTTGACTTGTGCTTGTAATTAGAGTTTTTAAATCAGCCGCCTCCTTGACTTGGATTAGGGACTGGAACGGGAACAGTGACATATAGAATACTGCATGCATGGGTCTCTCTCCACGTGACCTAAAGCAGTAGGTGTAAAAGAAACGCCTGAACTAGATCCTCTACATAATGGTCTGGAACTAAATCCCCCTACATACTGGTCTAAAACTAGATCCTCTACATACTGGTCTGAAACTAGATCCTCTACATAATAGTCTGGAACTAGATCCCCCTACATACTGGTCTGAAACTAGATCTTCTACATACTGGTCTGAAACTAGATCCCCCTACATACTGGTCTGAAACTAGATCCCCTACATACTGGTCTGAAACTAGATCCTCTACATACTGGTCTGAAACTAGATCCCCTACATACTGGTCTGAAACTAGATCCCCCTACATACTGGTCTGAAACTAGATCCTCTACATACTGGTCTGAAACTAGATCCCCTACATACTGGTCTGGAACTAGATCCTCTACATACTGGTCTGAAACTAGATCCCACTACATACTGGTCTGAAACTAGATCCCCCTACATACTGGTCTGAAACTAGATCCCCTACATACTGGTCTGAAACTAGATCCCCTACATACTGGTCTGAAACTAGATCCTCTACATACTGGTCTGAAACTAGATTCCCTACATCCTGGTCTGAAACCAGATCCCCCTACATACTGGTCTGAAACTAGATCCCCTACATACTGGTATGAAACTAGATCCTCTACATACTGGTCTGAAACTAGATCCCCTACATACTGGTCTGAAACTAGATCACCTACATACTGGTCTGAAACTAGATCCTCTACATACTGGTCTGAAACTAGATCCCTACATACTGGTCTGAAACTAGATCCCCTACATACTGGTCTGAAACTAGATCCTCTACATACTGGTCTGAAACTAGATCCCCTACATACTGGTCTGAAACTAGATCCCCTACATACTGGTCTGAAACTAGATCCCCTACATACTGATCTGGGGAGGTTCTCTTCTGTACTGTTCAACCAATCCGGTAAATGTTAAGATGGAGTGTCTCCTTGTTAACATCCAAAAGTGGTTGACACACGAAGTCACAGGCTCTCTTTCCATTTCCCCTGAAAACTGTAACATCCGGTTGTTGGGGACTCAGCAGAGGCTCCTCTCCATGAAAGACCTCTCTATCTGTCACAGTGAAGAAGAAGCTGGTACATCGTGGTTAAAGTCTTGGATATGTGATTGCATAAGTGACACCTTGAAGTGTTTCGGTGCTGTTGTGAAGCAAAGAAACCTTGAAACGCCTTGTGTCTAGACTGTAGTTTGGTTTCTTTTTGTTAAATCAGCCACCTCCTTGGCATCGAATAAGGCCTGGATCACTTGATACAGGATGAAAAGTGGATGTAATCAGTGTGTGAGGCGAGCTGAGTGCTGAACTGGCATGTTTCTGGACTTTAAGCGTCATTCACAAGACCTCTGACTCCATTCCCCTCCATATGATCCAAGTCCCCACCCCTTGGCCAACTGGTTAACCTAACACATTGGTGTTACCGTCTGTAGTGTTAAACCAGTACAAAGAGTGTCCCAACCCTAAAATCTTTATTTTCAAGTCTCACTGTTGTAGGCTACACTTTGTGTGAACTGTGAACCTAAACCCCCTCATTCAGATGGTGCTAAAACAGCCTAGATAACTAAACCCTGCGGGCCAGATGCAGAAGGATTAACCACTAATGTGTGTGTGAAGTGACGTTTTGCCTCCCCCCCTCCCCCCTCCCTCCTCCTCCCCTTAACCCCCTTGTACTTCCAGACACTATGTACGTAGATCTAAACCCTGGTTTGATGTTGATAATGATGTGTTTTTCTGAATGCCAAACACCAGATATTGTTGTTGATGGGGGCCGGGGTGCTCATTTTGGAAGTGGGCTGCTCATTTGACGGCTACTTGGAGCAGGCCTTTGCCGAGAAGCTGCTTAAGCACCAGTCCCTCGTGGCACGCTTGGACAGCCTCGGGTGGAGCCTCCAGATTGTGGGCCTGACGAAAACTAGGACAAAGAAATTGGCTAGGTACTGCTCTGTTTCAGCTGGCGTGGACTGTTTGGGGAAGGAGGTGCTTTCTGTACCCTTGAGTGCCATGTATAGAGTGCCATGTATAGAGTGCCATGTATAGAGTGCCATGTATAGAGTGCCATGTATAGAGTGCCATGTATAGAGTGCCATGTATAGAGTGCCATGTATAGAGTGCCATGTATAGAGTGCCATGTATAGAGTGCCATGTATAGAGTGCCATGTATAGAGTGCCATGTATAGAGTGCCATGTATAGAGTGCCATGTATAGAGTGCCATGTATAGAGTGCCATGTATAGAGTGCCATGTATAGAGTGCCATGTATAGAGTGCCATGTATAGAGTGCCATGTATAGAGTGCCATGTATAGAGTGCCATGTATAGAGTGCCATGTATAGAGTGCCATGTATAGAGTGCCATGTATAGAGTGCCATGTATAGAGTGCCATGTATACAGGGACCTTTGAAATCATTGAATTGAATGGTGGATTGAAATAAAATGGACTTGGTGGATGTAAATAAAGTATTTCACATGTGTGTGTGTCTGCACGTGTGTGTGTGTGTACACGTGTGTGTGTGTGTGTGCACGTGTGTGTGTGTGTGTACACGTGTGTGTGTGTGTGTGTGTACACGTGTGTGTGTGCGCGTCTGTGTGCATGTGTGTGTGCACGTGTGTGTGTGTGTGTACACGTGTGTGTGTGTGTGTGTGTGTGTACACGTGTGTGTGTGTGCGCGTCTGTGTGCATGTGTGTGTGCGCGTCTGTGTGCATGTGTGTGTGCACGTGTGTGTGTGTGTGTGTGCACGTGTGTGTGTGCGCGTCTGTGTGCATGTGTGTGTGCACGTGTGTGTGTGTACACGTGTGCATGTGTGTGCGCATGTGTGTGCGCGTGTGTGTGCACGTGTGTGTGTGTGTGTGCGCGTGTGCGACATTGAGGGTGTCATCAACGTATTGAGATGATGTCACCTCACAGTTGCACAAGGCCCTGTGTGTGTTGTCCCTGGGCTGTTTGCCGGTGGGTTAGCTTGAACACTTGCAGACTGACAATACGTCCCAAATGGCACCCTGTATAGTGCACTACTTTTGACCAGAGCCATATGGGCCCTTGTTTAAAAGTAGTGCACTAAATAGGGAATAGTGTGCCATTTGCAACGCGGACTGACTGACGCACTGTGTTGGCTGGGGCTGGGTCTGGGCCTGGGTCTGGGCGGGACACTCCCTTTGCCTGAGATAACACCGCCAATGATCTCAATTGATAGTGAGTAAGGCTGAGTAAGTGATGGGGGATGTTGGAGAGTGAAGGCTGAGTAAGTGATGGGGGATGTTAGAGAGTGAAGGCTGAGTAAGTGATGGGGGATGTTGGAGAGTGAAGGCTGAGTAAGTGATGGGGGATGTTAGAGAGTGAAGGCTGAGTAAGTGATGGGGGATGTTAGAGAGTAAAGGCTGAGTTAGTGATGGGGGATGTTGGAGAGTGAAGGCTGAGTTAGTGATGGGGGATGTTAGAGAGTGAAGGCTGAGTAAGTGATGGGGGATGTTAGAGAGTGAAGGCTGAGTAAGTTATGGTGGATGTTGGAGAGTGAAGGCTGAGTAAGTGAAGGGGGATGTTGGAGAGTGAAGGCTGAGTTAGTGATGGGGGATGTTAGAGAGTGAAGGCTGAGTTAGTGATGGGGGATGTTAGAGAGTGAAGGCTGAGTAAGTGAAGGGGGATGTTGGAGAGTGAAGGCTGAGTTAGTGATGGAGGATGTTGGAGTGTGAAGGCTGAGTAATTGAAGGTGGATGTTGGAGAGTGAAAGTAACCAATAAAAACCTTGTGGCTGCAGCCAACTGCAAATCTAACACATGTCATGTTGTACCGTACTATAACTACAGCTGAGGTAGTGTGAGAGAGTGTGTGTGTGTGTGTGTGTGTGTGTGTGTGTGTGTGTGTGTGTGTGTGTGTGTGTGTGTGTGTGTGTGTGTGTGTGTGTGTGTGTGTGTGTGTGTGTGTGTGTGTGTGTGTGTGTGTGTGTGTGCGTGCGTCAGCTACCATGTCGGCATGGACTTCCTATTTACACCTGTTGTCTGACTACATGTCTGAGAATCCAACATGAAGACCATTAGTTTGATTCTGCTGGAGCTGGCCCTGTTCCAGGAGGGGTATAAAGGCTAGGCGGACACAGGGAGGGGTTCCTGTGCTGAGCTGGATAGACTCAACGGAGAGTTGAATCGTGGTCAGCGGGGAAAACCTCAACTCTGAGGCTTTTACAGTTGAGATGAAATACAACACTGCGGCCAGAGCAGAGCTGAGCATTAGCTGAATCTGGGCCAAGAGGACTTGAAGTCTGTTCTGTGCAACAACTGAAATATAATCGTGGCAATGACTGGAGTCAATGGACTTTACAGCTCTAAAAGGAATACCTGCTGTAGTCAAAAACACTTTATTAATGTAGTGGTCTACCGCCGTGGAGGTGCAGTTCACACCTGGTCAGTGACACCAAATCCCCTATATAGTGCACTACTTTTTTACCAGAGCCCTGTAGGCCACAGCTGTATGAAGTGCACTAGATAGGGAATAGGGTGCCATTTGAGACACAACCATGTCCACACTTGATATAACTTTAATAACCCTTGTCTTGGTAACAGTTGTCTTGGTAATAGTTGTCTTGGTAACACGTGTCTTGCTAACAGTTGTCTTGGTAACACTTGTCTTGCTAACAGTTGTCTTGGTAATAGTTGTCTTGGTAACACTTGTCTTGCTAACGCTTGTCTTCGTAACACTTGTCTTGCTAACAATTGTCTTGCTAAAAGTTGTCTTGCTAACAGTTGTCTTGCTAACACGTTTCTTGCTAACAGTTGTCTTGCTAACACTTGTCATGCTAAAAGTTGTCTTGCTAACAATTGTCTTGCTAAAAGTTGTCTTGCTAACACTTGTCTTGCTAACACGTGTCTTGCTAACAGTATGTGTAGAAGGAGGATGAAAGGATAGAAGAGGGTTGTTGAATGAAAAAACAAGACATTGAATTGACATTCTCAGGTGTATGGTGAGGTGGAACTTCATGTGTGGAATAATCAATCAATCAATCAAATGGTGTACCATCACCATGAATATATGGCTTCAATGCTCTTACACCTTACAGCATGTGCAGAAGGGGGAAATGTATCTGGATAGAAGGGGGTTATTGAAGGAAAAAATCAGTTGGTGTCCTGTATTTAATAAATGTTAAAGTGATGTCCTTGTGTTGCTGGATGGGATTTAGCGTAGCACTTACAGACTGCACGCTGAAGTGGAACCTCATGTGTAGTCATGGAGACCAGTAAAGTTAGATCCCCATCCCATTATCTATAGTTTCATAACGCATGTGTGTTACATGCCAATACAGTAACGGTACTATATTACAGTACTGTAGTTCAAGACGACAGAGATTCCACTTCATGTCTGAGAGGCACAGCTGCAGTGAAATGAAGACGGCCCTCAATACTGCCATTATAAATGTCAGGAAACACATGCCTCATGACGACTATTCTATAGCAGATTAAAAGACAGGAGCGGAATGACCAGGGATCCTTGTTCAAGATGTTAATCATATATACAGCACTGTACTATCTCAAAGCTTGCTTCTGTAGTTAGCTACTTGTAGTTCTTGCTTGCTTCTGTAGTTAGCTACTTGTAGTTCTTGCTCGGCTTGCTTCTGAAGTTAGCTACTTGTAGTTCTTGCTTGCTTATGTAGTTAGCTACTTGTAGTTCTTGCTTGCTTCTGTAGTTAGCTACATGTATTTCTTGCTTGCTTCTATAGTTAGCTACTTGTAGTTCTTGCTATGCTTACTTCTGTAGTTAGCTACTTGTAGTTCTATCTCGGCTTGCTACTGTAGTTAGTTCAGATCAAACCTTCTCTTGAACTGGACTTATAAGCAAACTCAATGAACAAAAGTCACTGAGGTTCTGAAACGTGATTAAGAGACAACTAGTAATGTGTCAAAAGGGTGTGTGTGTGTGTGGTGTGTGTGTGTGTGAAGTGACGTCCCCCGTCCCCCCCTCCTCCCCTTAACCCTCTTGTAGTTCCGGAACCCTATGTAGATGTACAGCCTTTCCCTGCGGCTGCAGTATTCTCCCTGGTGGGGGAATCATGTTGTCATTAAGTGTTACATCATTAAATGGAACACCCTACTCCTCTTCCTCTCCTGATTGGAATCAGCTGTAGTAGTTACCGTACAGCACAGAGTCTTCCCTCATACAAACCCCTCTCTCTTTCTGGATGGGTTGAACCTCAGGAAGAGGAGGAGACTGTGTGTGATGTTGAACTTGGGCGGTGATGGCGCCTTGCCATCCTTGGCTCCTGGATACTGCGTTCATCCACCTCTGGCCTGCTCGCCTCCCTACCACTGAGGAAGTACAGTTCCCGCTCAGCCCAGTCAAAACTGTTCGCTGCTCTGGCCCCCCAATGGTGGAACAAACTCCCTCACGACGCCAGGACAGCGGAGTCAATCACCACCTTCCGGAGACACCTGAAACCCCACCTCTTTAAGGAATACCTAGGATAGGATAAGTAATCCTTCTCACCCCCCTAAAAGATTTAGATGCACTATTGTAAAGTGGCTGTTCCACTGGATGTCATAAGGTGAATGCACCAATTTGTAAGTCGCTCTGGATAAGAGCGTCTGCTAAATGACTTAAATGTAATGTAAATGGATACGTTCCTGATTCAGCTAGCTCTCTGACTCATCCATCACATCTCTCTGTCCCTCCCTCCTTCCTGTCTGGTCCGGTCAGTGATCCTCCACCACTACTACTTATTGTTGCTCTAGCTCCCTGACTTTCTGCTACTCATCTCCTCTTTATGCTTCCCTCGCTCCTAGCTTCCCTTCTTCCCTCCTTCCCAGCTTCCCTCCCTCCCAGCTTTCCTCCTTTCCTGCTTCAATCTTTCCCAGTTTCCTTGCTTTCCTCCCTCCCAGCTTCCCTCTTTCCCAACTTCATTCCTTCCCTCTTTCCCAACTTCATTCCTTCCCTCTTTCCCAACTTCATTCCTTCCCTGCTTCCCTCCCATCTTCCTTCCTTCCCTCCCTCCCCTCTTCCTTCCTTCCCTGCCTCCCAGCTTTCCCGCTTCCCTGCCTACCTGCTTCCCAGCCTGCAGTGTTTAAGCATGGCTGGCAAGGCCCTGACTGGGAGCACTAATACGGAACAGGCGTGGAATGCTTCCTGTGTAAATACACTAACTAACTCATTAGTGGATAGTCCTACAGAACTCTTCCTCTGTAAATACACAAATCACCTCATTGGTGGATAGTCCTACAGAACTCTTCTTCTGTAAATACACAAACCACCTCATTGGTGGATAGTCCTACAGAACTCTTCCTCTGTAAATACACAAACCACCTCATTGGTGGATAGTCCTACAGAACTCTTCCTCTGTAAATACACAAACCACCTCATTGGTGGATAGTCCTACAGAACTCTTCCTCTGTAAATACACAAATCACCTCATTGGTGGATAGTCCTACAGAACTCTTCCTCTGTAAATACACAAACCACCTCATTGGTGGATAGTCCTACAGAACTCTTCTTCTGTAAATACACAAACCACCTCATTGGTGGATAGTCCTACAGAACTCTTCCTCTGTAAATACACAAACCACCTCATTGGTGGATAGTCCTACAGAACTCTTCCTCTGTAAATACACAAATCACCTCATTAGTGGATAGTCCTACAGAACTCTTCCTCTGTAAATACACAAATCACCTCATTGGTGGATAGTCCTACAGAACTCTTCTTCTGTAAATACACAAACCACCTCATTGGTGGATAGTCCTACAGAACTCTTCTTCTGTAAATACACAAACCACCTCATTGGTGGATAGTCCTACAGAACTCTTCCTCTGTAAATACACAAACCACCTCATTGGTGGATAGTCCTACAGAACTCTTCCTCTGTAAATACACAAATCACCTCATTGGTGGATAGTCCTACAGAACTCTTCCTCTGTAAATACACAAATCACCTCATTGGTGGATAGTCCTACAGAACTTGTTGAGCAATGGCCTTCCTCTGTAAATACACAAATCACCTCATTGGTGGATAGTCCTACAGAACTCTTCTTCTGTAAATACACAAACCACCTCATTGGTGGATAGTCCTACAGAACTCTTCTTCTGTAAATACACAAACCACCTCATTGGTGGATAGTCCTACAGAACTCTTCCTCTGTAAATACACAAACCACCTCATTGGTGGATATAACCCTCAGAGATCTTGATTGCACACTGTATATAGTGTAGGTGGGATTAGATAGGAAGAGTACGCCTACTAGAAATGGGATAAATGGTAGTCTGAAATGCAGACATAAACAATGCATTAGTTTGTGTGTGTTGCCATCTCTCTGTGTAAGTTGTTGAGCAATGGCCCACACGTAGACACAGGCATGCTGAGTCATGACTTTCCTCATAGTAAGGAAGAGTAAGTAACCTTGTCCGAGCCAGAACGGACAAACGACGTTCCTCACAGGCAGCGGGCTTATTGTGACAAAGTTATTGTTCAACTATAAATGTGTACTGGTCCGGTATTCAGGGATTCAGGGATTCCCTGATCAGGGATTCCCCAACTTGGTCCTGGAGCCCCCCTTGGGTGCACATTTAGTTCCCCCCCAAGCACTACACACCTGAATCAAAGGGTTGATTATTTAAATCGGTTGCTAAGGGAAAAACGCACCCGGGGGGTCATGTGGTCATGTTCAACCATTTAATAACAATGTCATAACTGTGGCTGAGGAAGTAGATAAAAGCTGGGTATCTGACCTATGATGCCTGCCATCTGTCATAACAATGTTGACAATATAGTGACATATATTGAAAGGGAAGTCGGCCCACAGGTTTATGTCGTTGCTGTGTTAAACCGAGAATTCTTAGTTGCTACATTCATTTCTGGACGTATTGATTAATGAATTTAAAAAACAGAGGCTGATTTGTTATTGTTTCAACTGAGGATTCCAGCTTTAAGCATCTCCATATATGTTGAGTTGAGGACTCCCACCTCTCAACAGGAGTCTTCGTGCGGTTATAATGAATGACAGCATGTACCCTTGCAGTCATGTGGTTTTGTTTTCACACAGTTCAAAGCATGTATTTGATCATTTACAGTCATATCCCACTGGGCACGCACTGGTTGAAACAACACTGTTTCCACGTCATTTTAATTAAATTATGTTGAACAAACGTGGAATTAAATTACGTTGAACCAACGTGGAATTGACATCTGTGCCCAGTGGGATATTTTACTTTCAGAAATGAAAATAGTCTACTGTATACTGTAGGTGTACATCTTTGAAAAAATATATATAATCCCGACACAACAGATGAGATATGATTATCTCCATAAAGTATAGGCTTATCATAAATAACCTGCTATGGAATCAAGTCAACTCAACACCACGAGCTAAATAACCTGCTATGGAATCAAGTCAACTCAAAACCACGAGCTAAATAAACTGCTATGGAATCAAGTCAACTCAAAACCACGAGCTAAATAACCTGCTATGGAATCAAGTCAACTCAACACCACGAGCTAAATAACCTGCTATGGAATCAAGTCAACTCAACACCACGAGCTAAATAACCTGCTATGGAATCAAGTCAACTCAACACCACGAGCTAAATAACCTGCTATGGAATCAAGTCAACTCAACACCACGAGCTAAATAAACTACTGTGGAATCAAGTCAACTCAAAACCACGAGCTAAATAAACTGCTATGGAATCAATAAAACTCAAAACCACAAGCTAAATAAACTGCTATGGAACCAATACAACTCAAAACCACGAGCTAAATAAACTGCTATGGAATGAATGGTGGGCTGCTATTTATGTGTTTCGAACCCCGCGCGCATCCACGCTGAGGGTCTATAAAACGCCTGAGCGGGAAAGGGAGGAAGTTCGAAGATTGTTGTGTCCTTGAATAAGGAGGGAACTTCACCCTAATTTGCTCCAGTACTACTGTGGCTGACCGTGTAAAACACCATATTTCACTGCATCTGACCTGTGTATATGACAATAAATACAAAATAAATAAAATACTGTATCCATGGGAAAAAAACGACATTTCGAACCTACTGAGCGTGCTCTGAAGGAAACCCAATAGCTGCCTTGTCATTGGCTCAAGCACCCCTGCGATTCGAATGACGTATGAGGCCGTGACGTCGACATATGTTTTATTCTAACGGTGCAATAAATTAGTTGAACAGTGATTATGTCCATCCTCGATGGAGTACCGTGTGAATCCAGTTTACGTTACGGTGTAGATTTGTTTTATCCTCGTAGGCAGCAGGGAATAATAAAGAACTACCTTGTTTCGACTTTATAGTTCCACTATTTAATTTATCCACTCAGCATATTGGCTGAGAGGATTGCAATACTAATGTCTATAAAAAAAATATTAAAAAGTCGTAACCAAACCACACATCAACATGTCTACAGGACTGTTCTGTATGGGGTATATCCTACCATATCCCAAACATATGCCATAGTACTTTAATATAACGAACACTAAATACTTTCCACACCCTGACAGATACAGCATCACGATTCATTGACGTGGATTAAACCATGACTTGGCAACGACCGGACAATCATGACATGTCAATTAACTTTAGTTGCCAACTTTTATCCAAAGCTCCATTCATTGAATTCAAATGATTCTAAATGAAAATGTCAAACAAAATAAAAAATGTATGTTCTCATAATGAAATAACAACAGCTAGTTAGTTGATAACAAAGTTGTCAAAGTGAATAATATTGATGTGATGGGCATACCTTGAAGTAGCTGTGTGTGGCTGTGCCGTTTCTTTAAATGGATGCAGTCAGCATAGACTCGGTTAGCAGCGTTCAACTTGGAGAAAACTTCTCAGCAACGTGTCTTCTTGAGTCACCTTTGCAGAAACACTCATGAAGCTTCATAAAATGTATCTTCATAAAGAAAAAAGTTTGTGCAATTTTCCAAGTCTCCTTGCTGTGAACGGTTAAAAACATGAATTCAAGTATTGCATTTTTTTTTCTTCTTTTAACTTCTCTCTTTGCATACATTAATTATATAATGTATACATTTTAAATGTATACACATCATCTTGTTAGTCAACTTTGGCATAAGTGTAATATATACAACGAATAAAAGAAATAAACAAAATAAAGAAAAAAAGAAAAAACTGTCATTCAACAGTAGTCAATGTTGGTGAGAAGAGCTGTAGGTAATACAGGTTAAAGTCATGAACTGCCCAACCACGCTACTTTTACTACTTCTTCAGCGTCTAATTCCTTCCAGACGTCCTGGGTTTATGCTTCCTGCACGTAGCTCCTTACATTTCAAAAGACTCTTAACCAGGGAGAGTTTTTGGACTTGTTTTAATAAGGGGGGAAGGTTTGGGGATGAGGAGGAGCAACATATTGAGGAGAGAAGAGAAAAAAAAGTTGATGCCCACAAGTAAGTACCCCATTCAAACTTCTGAGACGTGGACCCGGGGATGGAGACGTGCCTTAGGCGAATTAACCTGAATGTTCTTGGGGGAATACATGCAGAGAGATTGCATTCGATTTTAAATACGTGCAATATGCTTTCGAAATCTGCAAATAGTTTCTTTACTACTTTGTGTGAGGGTTTTCCATGACAATGTCAGAGTATAGCCTACAGGTAAAACACATAATCCTTTAGCAAAACAAAACAAAAAAACACTGCATTTAGTCGTTGTTATACTAGCTCGAAATAATAACTATTATTCTTGCAATATAGCTTGCAATATTTTCCTGCTATCATTTCTGTGCCCGTAAAGACCGTAATTATCCATCTGGTATTTGTCTGCCATCCATCAGTAGGAGCGCAGTACAAGCATTGGCCAGCAGGGTGCGCCATATAATTCTAAACCCAGTACTAGAGCCCTTGCCATGGAATAGTCTACTGCGGAGTCATGTAATAAGATCTAAATATATGACTCTGGTCTACTGTAGATGCACAGTCATTGGACAAGTCACATTCCTCTACCCTGTGATGGAATTCAAATAGGTGTAAAAATGTCAATATCAGTCATTCTAAAAGCTAATCAAATGTCTAGCCACAGTATTTGCATTGCCCCCCCCACCCTTTACCCTGCTGCTATTCTCAGTTTATTATCTATGCATAGTCACCTTAACTCTACCTACATGTACATATTACCTCAATTACCTTGACTAACCGGAACCCCGCACATTGACTCCGTACCGGTATCCCCTGTATATAGCCTCGCTATTGTTATTTTACTGCTGCTCTTTAATGATTTGTTACTTTTATCTCTTATTTTTTAATTATCTATTTTTTTACCTAACATGTATTTTTCTTAAAACTGAAATGTTGGTTAAGGGCTTGTAAGTAAGCATTTCACTACACCTGTTGTATTCGGCACATGTGACAAATACTATTTGTTGTGATTCATTAGCTCATGTTTTCAACAGAGAAAAAGTGGTTTTCATCTACCGTCCCAAGAGCTTTGTATGTTATCATTATTGAATGTGACAGAAATTCCTAATTAAATGTCACTTGGCTGAAATTCCAAACATAATATATAAGATGAAAATAATATTGGTCGCTCACATTTCTTATTATTATAATCCCTGAGTTGAACACGAACAGATGGATCGAATGACATGTCATTGAAATACCCCATACAGCTGTGTGTGTTCATTTGTCCTGTATGAAACATATTCCTGCTCTAATGACTTTCTCTGCCAGGGAGGGACATTGTCATGGCCTGTTTGACAGGGGGCCAAATATGAGTACCCTTATTTCTCATGTCTATGTTGCCCAGCCACTATATTGATTTAAACAATGATACCCAATTACTTTTACCTTCCCCATGCACACGAATACACACACAAACACACACGAATACACACACAAACACACACGAATACACACACAAACACACACACAATCATTCCCCATCAGTGCTGCAGTCAGAACAACCACCTTGGATGGAGAGAGACAGAGACAGAGAGAGACAGAGAGCGAGAGAGAGACAGAGACAGAGACACAGAGACACAGAGACACAGAGAAACAGAGACCGAGAGAGACACAGAGACCGAGAGAGACACAGAGACACAGAGACCGAGAGAGACACAGAGACCGAGAGAGACACAGAGACACAGAGACACAGAGACACAGAGACAGGGAGAGACACAGACACAGAGACCGAGCGAGACACAGAGACACAGAGACCGAGAGAGACACACAGAGAGAGAGAGACAGAGAGACAGAGAGAGAGACAGAGAGAGAGAGAGACACAGAGAGAGAGAGAGAGAGACAGAGAGCCAGAGAGAGAGACAGAGAGAGAGACAGAGAGACAGAGAGACAGAGAGACAGAGAGCCAGAGAGAGAGACAGAGAGAGAGACAGAGAGAGAGAGAGAGACAGAGAGAGAGACAGAGAACATGAAGGGTTCTATGCTATTCCATCAGCCCAGAGAAGTGCTGAGGGCTGGGGAGTGATGAATTCAGGCCTTCACTGGTTTTCTTAGGATGCGTCCCAAATGGCACCCTATTCCCTATACAGTTCACTACTTTTGATCAGAGCCCTATGGGATTCCCTATGGGCTATGGTCAAAAGTAGTTCACTAAATAGGTAATAGGGTGTCATTTGGAACTCTAGCTCTCCCTGACTTTGATGAACAACAACCATATGTTTCCCAACTGAGGATGCCCAGAGCAGAAGCAATGGCAGCAGGCTAGGACACAAACCATGTATTGTTTTAAGGCCTAGTCAGTCTCGCCAACCAAGCACCAATCTAAACATCACGTTGGCTTCCTCGCTAGTGATAAAACAATTATGACATCACATTAAATGTCTCTTTCCTTCCAAACAGTAGACTGTTGAGGTGTGTACTTTTCGTACTGTTCCATTGGTTCATTTGGTTCCAAATTGGTTAAAGGTGAAAAAAAAGGCTTCTTGACAGCTTTTACCCCCAAGCCATACGACTCTTGAACAGTTCATCAAATGACTACCCGGACTATTTACATTGTCCCCAACCCCAACCCTCATTTTTACACTGCTGCTTCTCTCTGTTCATTATCCATGCGTAGTTACTTTACCTACATGTACATAATAAAGACAGGAAAGGGGGATACCTAGTCAGTTGTCCAACTGAATGTATTCAACTGTAATGTGTCTTTCATTTTGAATTTGTCAATCAAGTGCCTCTTAAGTATTTGAAAGGAAATTACATTTTTTTGAAAATATCTAAACTGAATGTATTCAACTGTAATGTTGTCAGGCTTGACTCTTCTACTAGAAACAGTGGCACCTTTAGAGGAACGTTGCCTTTTAGTGTGTTGATTGTGTAAGACGTGAGACGGATTATGAGAGGATGTTGTCATGGTTTAATGTGATGGGCAGAGAGACAATGTTCCCTTTCCTCAGATGAGTCAGGTGATTTTTAATCCATGTTGTCAGACTAAGCCTACAGGGCATCATGTGACAGGGCCCATAACTGTTGCTAACAACACTCTGTTGACCAACCAGGAATCAAACCCTGGGATCCAGGATGAATGTGTCAGCTCGTCACGCTAAAGCCTAGGCATTAGCATGGAGAGATCATTTTTCTCATATACAGCACTTTAGGATCATAGAATTGAGGCTTTGATTTGTTCTCTTCTCTCCAGGCCCCTCTAAACTAGTGCAGTGATATCCAGGCCCCTCTAAACTAGTGCAGTGATATCCAGGCCCCTCTAAAGTAGTGCAGTGATATCCAGGCCCCTCTAAAGTAGTGCAGTGATCTCCAGGCCCCTCTAAACTAGTGCAGTGATATCCAGGCCCCTCTAAACTAGTGCAGTGATATCCAGGCCCCTCTAAAGTAGTGCAGTGATATCCAGGCCCCTCTAAACTAGTGCAGTGATATCCAGGCCCCTCTAAAGTAGTGCAGTGATCTCCAGGCCCCTCTAAAGTAGTGCAGTGATCTCCAGGCCCCTCTAAACTAGTGCAGTGATATCCAGGCCCCTCTAAACTAGTGCAGTGATATCCAGGCCCCTCTAAACTAGTGCAGTGATATCCAGGCCCCTCTAAACTAGTGCAGTGATATCCAGGCCCCTCTAAAGTAGTGCAGTGATCTCCAGGCCCCTCTAAACTAGTGCAGTGATATCCAGGCCCCTCTAAAGTAGTGCAGTGATATCCAGGCCCCTCTAAAGTAATGCAGTGGTCTTCAGGTCCCTCTAAAGTAATGCAGTGATCTCCAGGCCCCTCTAAACTAGTGCAGTGATCTCCAGGCCCCTCTAAACTAGTGCAGTGATATCCAGGCCCCTCTAAACTAGTGCAGTGATATCCAGGCCCCTCTAAAGTAGTGCAGTGATATCCAGGCCCCTCTAAACTAGTGCAGTGATATCCAGGCCTCTCTAAACTAGTGCAGTGATATCCAGGCCCCTCTAAACTAGTGCAGTGATATCCAGGCCCCTCTAAACTAGTGCAGTGATATCCAGGCCCCTCTAAACTAGTGCAGTGATATCCAGGCCCCTCTAAACTAGTGCAGTGATATCCAGGCCCCTCTAAACTAGTGCAGTGATATCCAGGCCCCTCTAAACTAGTGCAGTGATATCCAGGCCCCTCTAAACTAGTGCAGTGATATCCAGTGATATCCAGGCCCCTCAAAACTAGTGCAGTGATCTCCAGGCCCCCTCTAAACTAGTGCAGTGATATCCAGGCCCCTCAGTCTAAACTAGTGCAGTGATATCCAGGCCCCTCTAAACTAGTGCAGTGATGATCCAGGCCCCTCTAAACTAGTGCAGTGATATCCAGGCCCCTCTAAAGTAGTGCAGTGATCTCCAGGCCCCTCTAAAGTAGTGCAGTGATCTCCAGGCCCCTCTAAACTAGTGCAGTGATATCCAGGCCCCTCTAAACTAGTGCAGTGATCTCCAGGCCCCTCTAAACTAGTGCAGTGATATCCAGGCCCCTCTAAACTAGTGCAGTGATATCCAGGCCCCTCTAAACTAGTGCAGTGATATCCAGGCCCCTCTAAAGTAGTGCAGTGATCTCCAGGCCCCTCTAAAGTAGTGCAGTGATCTCCAGGCCCCTCTAAAGTAATGCAGTGATCTCCAGGCCCCTCTAAAGTAATGCAGTGATATCCAGGCCCCTCTAAAGTAATGCAGTGATATCCAGGCCTCTCTAAAGTAATGCAGTGATCTCCAGGACCCTCTAAAGTAATGCAGTGATCTTCAGGCCCCTCTAAAGTAATGCAGTGATCTTCAGGCCCCTCTAAGGTAATGCAGTGATCTCCAGGACCCTCTAAAGTAATGCAGTGGCCCCTCTAAGGTAATGCAGTGATCGCCAGGACCCTCTAAAGTAATGCAGTGGCCCCTCTAAGGTAATGCAGTGATCGCCAGGACCCTCTAAAGTAATGCAGTGGCCCCTCTAAGGTAATGCAGTGATCTCCAGGACCCTCTAAAGTAATGCAGTGGCCCCTCTAAGGTAATGCAGTGATCGCCAGGACCCTCTAAAGTAATGCAGTGGCCCCTCTAAGGTAATGCAGTGATCGCCAGGACCCTCTAAAGTAATGCAGTGGCCCCTCTAAGGTAATGCAGTGATCGCCAGGACCCTCTAAAGTAATGCAGTGGCCCCTCTAAGGTAATGCAGTGATTTCTTTTTTATTATAGGAAAAAAGTCTCTCCTCACCAAAACACAATCAGTCAGAGAAAAATAATATTTGGCATAGACTCCTAAGGTAAACATTACTCCCTCTCATACAGTAAATACATAGAGTTAAATCAATAACACTCCATTATACTATAGGACGACGTCATCACATATTGTCATGCCTCCTCCCGCTCTCTCTCTCTGGCGCTCAATGGCGCCAGGCTGCCCTTCACTATCTGTCACCATTATGATGCACATCAGCGCTCATTGGACTCACCCTTGGGCCCCCTCACCTTGTTGATTGACCCGTCTATATCTGTCTGTTTCTCCGTTGGTTCCCCATGTCAGCATTCATGTTGTTATGTTTTCTCTTGTCCAGACACTGTCCGTGTTCTGTTCCTGTCTGTGTTCTGTTCCTGTCTGTGTTCTGTTCCTGTCCGTGTTCTGTTCCTGTCCGTGTTCTGTTCCTGTCTGTGTTCTGTTCCTGTCTGTGTTCTGTTCCTGTCTGTGTTCTGTTCCTGTCTGTGTTCTGTTCCTGTCCGTGTTCTGTTCCTGTCCGTGTTCTGTTCCTGTCCGTGTTCTGTTCCTGTCCGTGTTCTGTTCCTGTCTGTGTTCTGTTCCTGTCTGTGTTCTGTTCCTGTCCGTGTTCTGTTCCTGTCCGTGTCCTGTTCCTGTCCGTGTTCTGTTCCTGTCCGTGTTCTGTTCCTGTCCGTGTCCTGTTCCTGTCCGTGTTCTGTTCCTGTCCGTGTTCTGTTCCTGTCCGTGTTCTGTTCCTGTCCGTGTTCTGTTCCTGTCCGTGTTCTGTTCCTGTCTGTGTTCTGTTCCTGTCCGTGTTCTGTTCCTGTCCGTGTTCTGTTCCTGTCCGTGTTCTGTTCCTGTCCGTGTTCTGTTCCTGTCCGTGTTCTGTTCCTGTCTGTGTTTTCATTAAATGTTCACTCATTGTACTTGCTTCTCGTCTCCAGTGTCTGTCCTTACACATACTGTACATTACCAATACATACACTTATTTAACCTTTATTTATAGGCTTCAAAATAATCTCAATTCAGACCAGGGTCTCTTTTTCAATGGTGTCCAGTGTTACAACTCTCAACAATCCAAACAGATTAAACAGAAACAAACTACAGACTTAAATGTTAATGAATGGTAGAGAAAGCCGTACTCATACAGTTAACACATAATGAATGTACTCATACAGTTAACACATAATGAATGGTAGAGAAAGCCGTACTCATACAGTTAACACATAATGAATGGTAGAGAAAGCTGTACTCATACAGTTAACACATAACGAATGGTAGAGAAAGCCGTACTCATACAGTTAACACATAATGAATGTACTCATACAGTTAACACATAATGAATGGTAGAGAAAGCCGTACTCATACAGTTAACACATAATGAATGGTAGAGAAAGCCGTACTCATACAGTTAACACATAATGAATGGTAGAGAAAGCCGTACTCATACAGTTAACACATAATGAATGGTAGAGAAAGCCGTACTCATACAGTTAACACATAATGAATGGTAGAGAAAGCCGTGTACTCATACAGTTAACACATAATGAATGGTAGAGAAAGCCGTACTCATACAGTTAACACATAATGAATGGTAGAGAAAGCCGTACTCATACAGTTAACACATAATGAATGGTAGAGAAAGCTGTACTCATACAGTTAACACATAATGAATGGTAGAGAAAGCCGTACTCATACAGTTAACACATAATGAATGGTAGAGAAAGCCGTACTCATACAGTTAACACATAATGAATGGTAGAGAAAGCTGTACTCATACAGTTAACACATAATGAATGGTAGAGAAAGCCGTACTCATACAGTTAACACATAATGAATGTACTCATACAGTTAACACATAATGAATGGTAGAGAAAGCCGTACTCATACAGTTAACACATAATGAATGTACTCATACAGTTAACACATAATGAATGTACTCATACAGTTAACACATAATGAATGTACTCATACAGTTAACACATAATGAATGGTAGAGAAAGCCGTACTCTTGCCATTTGTCCTAATGAACATTGAGAGCCAAACTCCTTATCCCATAATTGGATAAGCATGTTATTTGTTTAAAGCACGAGCCTGCTGAAAAGAGCACAATTGAGAGTAATAACATGTCTTGATATTTAGTTTCCCCGGGTCCTGTTGCTAAGAAGATGATGTGGTTTAGGGATTATTTAGACAGGTTTCACTGAATCAGCCCCTTCCAATGTCTTGTAGGATTACTACTATACTGTATCGCCCCAAACCCGGAGACAGTGGGAGTGGATTGTGAGTAATGGGTACTAAATGCCCTTTGAACTCTTTAAGGAAAGCACCTTACTATGCTTTGAGGTGGCCTGGCCGGTTGCTCACCATCACATTTTCCACAATGATATCCCTGGCTAGCTCCTCTCCTCCTCCACTAGAGTCACGTTCTGGTCAGGGGCTTCCTTTCAACTATAATCACTCTTTTCACTGAGACTCCATTATCGCTGACTAATCAGAGATGTGGGAGAGCTGCATGCAGCTCGCTGCAGAGAGAATGGATCCATTGACTAAAGGGCAGTTAGTTACTGTAAGACGTTGTGCTGTTGAGTGTTTGACTGTTTTTGCGTGTCTGCTACGTCCCCGTAGAGTTATCTTCTCCAAATGAAACATGTGGTCTTTAGTGTGGGAAGATTAAGATGACGATAGACTACACCCCTACTCTTCCTCCGCCTCCTCCTCCGCCCTCTCCTCATGGCTTGTTTTTAGCGTTTCCCAGGCGACAGATCAGAGAACAGCTCACCATAGTGCAGAATAGCAGACAGGTCACTGTGATGGGAAGGGAGTGAGTTGGCAGGGACACAACACAACTTGAATACTATTATGAAGATTAAAGTGAAAGGATCAGGTCTGTAATAACTGTAGTCACGCCCCCTCAACACAGCAACATTCTACCGATTTATCAGAGTCTATTGGCAAGTATTTTGATCGTGTTGTAAACAATGTTTTGAATGGCTGTGTATATCATCACACCATATTTTCATACTGATTTTATGTAATTTTAGGATGATTTTGCAATCCAGAAACTCCACAAATCACAATGTTGTTGTTCCTAAAGTTGCAAATCCAAGTGAGTTGTCACTTGGTGACTCCAAGTGACTTACATAAACCTTGGATTGTTGATGTTTTGTATTGGCCAATGAGAGGCTTTGAAACCACCGTTCGGCCATATTGGCTCTCCCCAGAAGAAGCAGTCCTCCATAAGAATTAATGGAATTCTACAGTATTTCAATTAAGTGTTTCAATGACAAACTTACATGTATTTAAGTATTGTGTTGTTGTAGTGCGCTCAGTAACATTATTTTTTATTTTTTAAATACACTTTTTATATATATATATGTTTTTTATTTAAAAAAAAATGTTTACCTCACATATCTAACGTAAAAGTATGCATTAAGGTGTCTGTAATATAATAAATGTGGCAAAAACAAATGTCCACTTTAATAAATGCATCTGTATAGCTATTTTTTTACAACAGTGGGGGAGTATGAAGATGGACGTGCAGTGGCTTCAAACAGCTCCTCCTGTCAGTTATCTAGTGTACATATAAATCACTGGTTGACACCATGCAATATGACTTGGTTTACTTTTGCAGTCCTGCCTCGAAGGTTTCCTTTGAAGTGACTGGAGCCATTTGAGCCATGATGGAGTCACGGTCGCATTGCGTCAGCATTGCTTCATTACTGTATGGAAGTCCCTGAGAGGTCACAGAGTTAATCAATGCCCCCCATGACAGACAGGAAGTCACAATACTGCTCTTTACTGCTTCTCTTCCACCCTGAGTCACTCTCCTCAGCTTCAAAGAGAAGCTTTATTACCACTACAGCAGTAAGGGCAGTCTACAGACTGACTGTTCATGACTGTGGTTGTCTGTCATTGGCAGGACAGGACACAGTGACATGCAACTAAACAACAGGTTAAAGGGATGTATCAAGCAATGTTCCCACAAACATGTTTTGGCACCGAGAAAAGGTCTTGAGACAGGAAACGTTCATTTTGCCGCCAGCGTTCTGTGTAACTTCTGGCGTGTGTTAACTGTGAACACTGAGGCTGTACCTGCTTGAGGTTTCAGTTTCAGACAGTGGCCGATAGGCTATTGTAGCTATCAGAGCAGGTAGGGATATCAGAGTGGCTTATCAACAAAACCAATGGAGAAAATGCCATAACATTTCTACATGGATATAACTATTGGCCTTTGTGATATTGTCTACAATAGTCAATATGTGGTGTTCAATGTAGGCCTACAGTCTAAGAGACTCTTTAAAACCTGATGCATGGTTTAACCATTTCATGACTGATGTTTACATTATTATTACTACCATATTTAAGCGTCTCAAAATAGGACACTGCCCCTTTAAGACAAAAACAAATCTGATTCTGATCACAGGAGGCATGTTAACACCAGGTGTAAACGGGGTGGTGATCTCCTGAGTCTTCTCTCTAGCTCCTTACCACCCCATGCTGGGAGGCTCCATAGCTCCATTCATCACCACGGCTTCTTGCACCATCAAACTGCCTCCATTGTCTCCAGTGATTTTGCACAGCACTCCACACGTTTCCCACATTTACATTTGATAGTGAAAAAGGAAGAGAGAGCGCGACGTGTTGACTTCATTATCACTCCCCTGACCTGCAACTCTCTCTAGAAGCCTTCCTAGAACAACCAGACAGTCAAAGGGTCGCCTTTCCACCCTCAGGGGCTCCCAGCCTCTCGTCTCAGACCCAGCTGGACACGGGATCAAATAGTATACATTTTCCTTCAAATTGAGTGTTTGCTACGAGTCTTCCTGGAGTGCCAGATTGGGTGGGGTTTTGACTTTGGACCAGATTCTGCTTGACTTTAGGTTCAGCATGTTCAACAGGCTAAAGGGGCCAAAGCCTTTGAAGAACAACAACTTTGAAGAACAACCTGCCCACACTGTCCTCTTCCTGCCTTACCGGTTCACATCTCACTAGAGACCCTGACGTATCTGAGAGGGATGAAACAACCACACATCCTGAAGTTACGTATCTACACTCTTGGGGGGGGGTGCTCTATAGAACATTTTGTTTAGAACCCCAGTATTAGAGACCATGATGTTTAGAACCCCAGTATTAGAGACCATGATGTTTAGAACCCCAGTATTAGAGACCATGATGTTTAGAACCCCAGTATTAGAGACCATGATGTTTAGAACCCCAGTATTAGAGGACATAATGTTTGATACCCCAGTATTAGAGACCATGATGTTTAGAACCCCAGTATTAGAGACCATGATGTTTAGAACCCCAGTATTAGAGGACATAATGTTTGATATCCCAGTATTAGAGACCATGATGTTTAGAACCCCAGTATTAGAGGCTATGATGTTTAGAACCCCAGTATTAGAGACCATGATGTTTAGAACCCCATTATTAGAGACCATGATGTTTAGAACCCCAATATTAGAGGCCATGATGTTTAGAATCCCAGTATTAGAGACCATGATGTTTAGAACCCCAGTATTAGAGACCATGCTGTTTTGAACCCCAGTATTAGAGACCATGATGTTTAGAACCCCAGTATTAGAGACCATGATGTTTTGAACCCCAGTATTAGAGACCATGATGTTTAGAACCCCAGTATTAGAGACCATGATGTTTAGAACCCCAGTATTAGAGGACATAATGTTTGATACCCCAGTATTAGAGACCATGATGTTTAGAACCCCAGTATTAGAGACCATGATGTTTAGAACCCCAGTATTAGAGACCATGATGTTTAGAACCCCAGTATTAGAGGACATAATGTTTGATATCCCAGTATTAGAGACCATGATGTTTAGAACCCCAGTATTAGAGGCTATGATGTTTAGAACCCCAGTATTAGAGACCATGATGTTTAGAACCCCATTATTAGAGACCATGATGTTTAGAACCCCAATATTAGAGGCCATGATGTTTAGAATCCCACTATTAGAGACCATGATGTTTAGAACCCCAGTATTAGAGACCATTATGTTTTGAACCCCAGTATTAGAGACCATGATGTTTAGAACCCCAATATTAGAGGCCATGATGTTTAGAATCCCAGTATTAGAGACCATGATGTTTAGAACCCCAGTATTAGAGACCATTATGTTTTGAACCCCAGTATTAGAGACCATGATGTTTAGAACCCCAGTATTAGAGACCATGATGTTTAGAACCCCAGTATTAGAGACCATGATGTTTAGAACCCCAGTATTAGAGACCATGATGTTTAGAACCCCAGTATTAGAGGACATAATGTTTGATACCCCAGTATTAGAGACCATGATGTTTAGAACCCCAGTATTAGAGACCATGATGTTTAGAACCCCAGTATTAGAGACCATGATGTTTAGAACCCCAGTATTAGAGGACATAATGTTTGATATCCCAGTATTAGAGACCATGATGTTTAGAACCCCAGTATTAGAGGCTATGATGTTTAGAACCCCAGTATTAGAGACCATGATGTTTAGAACCCCATTATTAGAGACCATGATGTTTAGAACCCCAATATTAGAGGCCATGATGTTTAGAATCCCAGTATTAGAGACCATGATGTTTAGAACCCCAGTATTAGAGACCATGCTGTTTTGAACCCCAGTATTAGAGACCATGATGTTTAGAACCCCAGTATTAGAGACCATGATGTTTTGAACCCCAGTATTAGAGACCATGATGTTTAGAACCCCAGTATTAGAGGACATAATGTTTGATACCCCAGTATTAGAGACCATGATGTTTAGAACCCCAGTATTAGAGGACATAATGTTTGATACCCCAGTATTAGAGACCATGATGTTTAGAACCCCAGTATTAGAGACCATGATGTTTAGAACCCTAGTATTAGAGACCATGATGTTTAGAACCCCAGTATTAGAGACCATGATGTTTAGAACCCCAGTATTAGAGTCTATGATGTTTGAGATGGGTTCCTGTTTCCTACTAATGAGTACACAGATTTAAAACGAAGGTCTTGACCACTTCCCTGAAGCAGTAAAGTACATATGATAAATGATGTTCACTATTCGGCCAATCCTTTAACTTCATCTCAAACATGTTCTCTTAGTAATGCATTGATATCAATGAGAGAATATCAGTGAAAATTAGACTTGAGTGGATGTTAAGATTCACCCCTCTGACATCATATGAAGACATGGACATATGAGGATATGGACATATGAGGATATGGACATATGAAGAGATGACATATGAAGAGATGACATATGAGGACATGGACATATGAGGACATGGACATATGAGGATATGGACATATGAGGATATGGACATATGAGGACATGGACATATGAGGATATGGACATATGAGGATATGGACATATGAAGACATGGACATATGAGGACATGGACATATGAGGACATGGACATATGAAGACATGGATATATGAGGACAAGGAAATATGAGGATATGGACATATGAGGATATGGACATGACAACATGGACATATGAGGATATGGACATATGAAGACATGGACATATGAGGACATGGACATATGAGGATATGGACATATGACAACATGGACATATGAGGATATGGACATATGAGGATATGGACATATGAGGATATGGACATATGAGGATATGGACATATGAGGACATGGACATATGAGGACATGGACAATGCAATCGACAAAAAATTGGGAAATAATTTTAGGTAAAGTTTTTTATTTTCTTTGGAGTGTCTTATGCTCCTGACTCAGTATCCATGATATAATATAATACAGTATATAACAAATATTTAAAAAAATATATATATATATTTATATCTTGAGAAAACTTTTGACTGGTAATACATTTTGAATTGAACCTTTATTTAACTAGGCAAGTCAGTCAAGAACAAATTGTTATCTACAATTACGGCCGACCCCGACCAAACCCGGACGACGCTGGGCCAAATGTGCGCCGCCCTGTGGGACTCCCAATCACGGCCGGATGTGATACAGCCTGGATTCAAACCAGGTACTGCAATGATGCCTCTTGCACTGAGAAGCAGTGTCTTAGACCAAAAATACTTGACTATACACCAGTACCAGTCAAAAGTTTGGACACACTTACTCATTCAAGGATTTTTCTTTTATTGTTACTATTTTCTACATTGTAGAATAATAGTGAAGACATCAAAACTATGAAATAACACATATGGAATCATGTAGTAACCAAAAAAAATGTTAAACAAATCAACAGATTTGAGATTCTTCAAAGTAGCCATCCTTTGCCTTGATGACAGCTTTGCGCACTCCTTGTGCTGAACACGATGAAAACCACTAAGAAATGAAACCCTGCCATTACAAACGACCAGATATTTCAAAGGATCCATTTTGAATTTATTTCTTACTCTCCATCCAGACGCACATTCTATTCCCCACCGACGTCATGTTTCTGGGAAATACGTAAACAGTGGAGCCGGCTGCCGCCGTGGCAACACAATTATTACACAGGGGATCTGCTGTGTGATTTCCCAACAGTAAGTATGAACATATGAGCTTTTAAACCCTCGTCCAAGCATACTGCAGTGCTCTGCTCACCCAACTCTGGATGCATCACCCAAACGCCACCCTATTCTCTATATAGTGCACTACGTTTGACCAGAGCCCATAGGGAACATATCGGGAATAGGGTTCCGTTTGGGACGCATAAAGATTTGTTTGTGTTTGTGTTCAGGCTCAGAGAGGGACAGACAACTCCAGTTTTAAACACTGCAGGACCAAAACAAAGCCGTTTTGCCACAGTGAAAATAAACCTCTGCCTCCTAGTTATTTCTGTAGGAAGACACATGACTACACAGTTTACACTGGGAAGTTAAACCTCCACCTCCTAGTTATTTCTGTAGGAAGACACATGACTACACAGTTTACACTGGGAAGTTAAACCTCCACCTCCTAGTTATTTCTGTAGGAAGACACATGACTACACAGGGAAGTTAAACCTCCACCTCCTAGTTATTTCTGTAGGAAGACACATGACTACACAGGGAAGTTAAACCTCCACCTCCTAGTTATTTCTGTAGGAAGACACATGACTACACAGTTTACACTGGGAAGTTAAACCTCCACCTCCTAGTTATTTCTGTAGGAAGACACATGACTACACAGTTTACACTGGGAAGTTAAACCTCCACCTCCTAGTTATTTCTGTAGGAAGACACATGACTACACAGTTTACACTGGGAAGTTAAACCTCCACCTCCTAGTTATTTCTGTAGGAAGACACATGACTACACAGTTTACACTGGGAAGTTAAACCTCCACCTCCTAGTTATTTCTGTAGGAAGACACATGACTACACAGTTTACACAGGGAAGTTAAACCTCCACCTCCTAGTTATTTCTGTAGGAAGACACATGACTACACTGGGAAGTTAAACCTCCACCTCCACAGTAGTTATTTCTGTAGGAAGACACATGACTACACAGTTTACACTGGGAAGTTAAACCTCCACCTCCTAGTTATTTCTGTAGGAAGACACATGACTACACAGTTTACACTGGGAAGTTAAACCTCCACCTCCTAGTTATTTCTGTAGGAAGACACATGACTTTACACAGGGAAGTTAAACCTCCACCTCCTAGTTATTTCTGTAGGAAGACACATGACTACACAGGGAAGTTTACACTGTAGGGAAGTTAAACCTCCACCTCCTAGTTATTTCTGTAGGAAGACACATGACTACACAGTTTACACTGGGAAGTTAAACCTCCACCTCCTAGTTATTTCTGTAGGAAGACACATGACTACACAGTTTCCACACTGGGAAGTTAAACCTCCACCTCCTAGTTATTTCTGTAGGAAGACACATGACTACACAGTTTACACTGGGAAGTTAAACCTCCACCTCCTAGTTATTTCTGTAGGAAGACACATGACTACACAGTTTACACAGGGAAGTTAAACCTCCACCTCCTAGTTATTTCTGTAGGAAGACACATGACTACACAGGAAGTTACCTCCTAGTTATTTCTGTAGGAAGACATATGACTACACCTCCACCTCCTAGTTATTTCTGTAGGAAGACACATGACTACACAGTTTACACTGGGAAGTTAAACCTCCACCTCCTAGTTATTTCTGTAGGAAGACACATGACTCCACCTCCTACAGGACTACACAGGGAAGTTAAACCTCCACCTCCTAGTTATTTCTGTAGGAAGACACATGACACTAAGTTAAACCTCCACCTCCTAGTTATTTCTGTAGGAAGACACATGACTACACAGTTTACACTGGGAAGTTAAACCTCCACCTCCTAGTTATTTCTGTAGGAAGACACATGACTACACAGTTTACACTGGGAAGTTAAACCTCCACCTCCTAGTTATTTCTGTAGGAAGACACATGACTACACAGTTTACACTGGGAAGTTAAACCTCCACCTCCTAGTTATTTCTGTAGGAAGACACATGACTACACAGTTTACACTGGGAAGTTAAACCTCCACCTCCTAGTTATTTCTGTAGGAAGACACATGACTACACAGTTTACACTGAAGTTAAACCTCCACCTCCTAGTTATTTCTGTAGGAAGACACATGACTACACAGTTTACACTGGGAAGTTAAACCTCCACCTCCTAGTTATTTCTGTAGGAAGACACATGACTACACAGTTTACACTGGGAAGTTAAACCTCCACCTCCTAGTTATTTCTGTAGGAAGACACATGACTACACAGTTTACACTGGGAAGTTAAACCTCCACCTCCTAGTTATTTCTGTAGGAAGACACATGACTACACAGTTTACACTGGGAAGTTAAACCTCCACCTCCTAGTTATTTCTGTAGGAAGACACATGACTACACAGTTTACACTGGGAAGTTAAACCTCCACCTCCTAGTTATTTCTGTAGGAAGACACATGACTACACAGTTTAGAACCTCCTAGTTATTTCTGTAGGAAGACACATGACTACACAGTTTACACAGGGAAGTTAAACCTCCACCTCCTAGTTATTTCTGTAGGAAGACACATGACTACACTGGGAAGTTAAACCTCCACCTCCTAGTTATTTCTGTAGGAAGACACATGACTACACAGTTTACACTGGGAAGTTAAACCTCCACCTCCTAGTTATTTCTGTAGGAAGACACATGACTACACAGTTTAAACCTCCACCTCCTAGGGAAGTTAAACCTCCACCTCCTAGTTATTTCTGTAGGAAGACACATGACTACACAGTTTACACTGGGAAGTTAAACCTCCACCTCCTAGTTATTTCTGTAGGAAGACACATGACTACACAGTTTACAGGAAGACAGGGAAGTTAAACCTCCACCTCCTAGTTATTTCTGTAGGAAGACACATGACTACACAGGGAAGTTAAACCTCCACCTCCTAGTTATTTCTGTAGGAAGACACATGACTACACAGGGAAGTTAAACCTCCACCTCCTAGTTATTTCTGTAGGAAGACACATGACTACACTGGGAAGTTTAGTTATTTCTGTAGGAAGACACATGACTACACAGGGAAGTTAAACCTCCACCTCCTAGTTATTTCTGTAGGAAGACACATGACGACACAGTTTACACTGGGAAGTTAAACCTCCACCTCCTAGTTATTTCTGTAGGAAGACACATGACTACACAGGGAAGTTAAACCTCCACCTCCTAGTTATTTCTGTAGGAAGACACATGACTACACAGGGAAGTTAAACCTCCACCTCCTAGTTATTTCTGTAGGAAGACACATGACTACACAGTTTACACAGGGAAGTTAAACCTCCACCTCCTAGTTATTTCTGTAGGAAGACACATGACTACACTGGGAAGTTAAACCTCCACCTCCTAGTTATTTCTGTAGGAAGACACATGACTACACAGTTTACACTGGGAAGTTAAACCTCCACCTCCTAGTTATTTCTGTAGGAAGACACATGACTACACAGTTTACACTGGGAAGTTAAATTTCTGTAGGAAGACCTCCACCTCCTAGTTATTTCTGTAGGAAGACACATGACTACACAGTTTACACTGGGAAGTTAAACCTCCACCTCCTAGTTATTTCTGTAGGAAGACACATGACTACACAGGGAAGTTAAACCTCCACCTCCTAGTTATTTCTGTAGGAAGACATATGACTACACAGGGAAGTTAAACCTCCACCTCCTAGTTATTTCTGTAGGAAGACACATGACGACACAGTTTACACTGGGAAGTTAAACCTCCACCTCCTAGTTATTTCTGTAGGAAGACACATGACTACACAGGGAAGTTAAACCTCCACCTCCTAGTTATTTCTGTAGGAAGACACATGACTACACAGGGAAGTTAAACCTCCACCTCCTAGTTATTTCTGTAGGAAGACACATGACTACACAGTTTACACTGGGAAGTTAAACCTCCACCTCCTAGTTATTTCTGTAGGAAGACACATGACTACACAGTTTACACTGGGAAGTTAAACCTCCACCTCCTAGTTATTTCTGTAGGAAGACACATGACTACACAGTTTACAGGGAAGTTAAACCTCCACCTCCTAGTTATTTCTGTAGGAAGACACATGACTACACTGGGAAGTTAAACCTCCACCTCCTAGTTATTTCTGTAGGAAGACACATGACTACACAGTTTACACTGGGAAGTTAAACCTCCACCTCCTAGTTATTTCTGTAGGAAGACACATGACTACACAGTTTACACTGGGAAGTTAAACCTCCACCTCCTAGTTATTTCTAGTAGGAAGACACATGACTACACAGTTTACACTGGGAAGTTAAACCTCCACCTCCTAGTTATTTCTGTAGGAAGACACATGACTACACAGTTTACACAGGGAAGTTAAACCTCCACCTCCTAGTTATTTCTGTAGGAAGACACATGACTACACTGGGAAGTTAAACCTCCACCTCCTAGTTATTTCTGTAGGAAGACACATGACTAGGAAGACACAGTTTACACTGGGAAGTTAAACCTCCACCTCCTAGTTATTTCTGTAGGAAGACACATGACTACACAGTTTACAGTTATTTCTGTAGGAACACATGTTAAACCTCCACCTCCTAGTTATTTCTGTAGGAAGACACATGACTACACAGTTTACACTGGGAAGTTAAACCTCCACCTCCTAGTTATTTCTGTAGGAAGACACATGACTACACAGTTTACACTGGGAAGTTAAACCTCCACCTCCTAGTTATTTCTGTAGGAAGACACATGACTACACAGTTTACACAGGGAAGTTAAACCTCCACCTCCTAGTTATTTCTGTAGGAAGACACATGACTACACTGGGAAGTTAAACCTCCACCTCCTAGTTATTTCTGTAGGAAGACACATGACTACACAGTTTACACTGGGAAGTTAAACCTCCACCTCCTAGTTATTTCTGTAGGAAGACACATGACTACACAGGGAAGTTAAACCTCCACCTCCTAGTTATTTCTGTAGGAAGACACATGACTACACAGGGAAGTTAAACCTCCACCTCCTAGTTATTTCTGTAGGAAGACATATGAAGACACATGACACAGGGAAGTTAAACCTCCACCTCCTAGTTATTTCTGTAGGAAGACACATGACTACACAGTTTACACTGGGAAGTTAAACCTCCACCTCCTAGTTATTTCTGTAGGAAGACACATGACTACACACTGGGAAGTTAAACCTCCACCTCCTAGTTATTTCTGTAGGAAGACACATGACTACACAGTTTACACAGGGAAGTTAAACCTCCACCTCCTAGTTATTTCTGTAGGAAGACACATGACTACACAGTTTACACTGGGAAGTTAAACCTCCACCTCCTAGTTATTTCTGTAGGAAGACACATGACTACACAGTTTACACAGGAAGTTAAACCTCCACCTCCTAGTTATTTCTGTAGGAAGACACATGACTACACACACGTGGGAAGTTATCCACCTCCTAGTTATTTCTGTAGGAAGACAGACACATTTACACAGGGAAGTTAAACCTCCACCTCATGACTACACAGGGAAGTTAAACCTCCACCTCCTAGTTATTTCTGTAGGAAGACACATGACTACACAGTTTACACTGGGAAGTTAAACCTCCACCTCCTAGTTATTTCTGTAGGAAGACACATGACTACACAGTTTACACAGGGAAGTTAAACCTCCACCTCCTAGTTATTTCTGTAGGAAGACACATGACTACACAGTGGGAAGTTAAACCTCCACCTCCTAGTTATTTCTGTAGGAAGACACATGACTACACAGTTTACACTGGTAAGTTAAACCTCCACCTCCTAGTTATTTCTGTAGGAAGACACATGACTACACAGTTTACACAGGGAAGTTAAACCTCCACCTCCTAGTTATTTCTGTAGGAAGACACATGACTACACAGGGAAGTTAAACCTCCACCTCCTAGTTATTTCTGTAGGAAGACACATGACTACACAGTTTACACAGGGAAGTTAAACCTCCACCTCCTAGTTATTTCTGTAGGAAGACACATGACTACACAGTTTACACAGGGAAGTTAAACCTCCACCTCCTAGTTATTTCTGTAGGAAGACACATGACTACACAGTTTACACAGGGAAGTTAAACCTCCACCTCCTAGTTATTTCTGTAGGAAGACACATGACTATTTCTGTTAGGAAGACACATGACTACACAGTTTACACAGGGAAGTTAAACCTCCACCTCCTAGTTATTTCTGTAGGAAGACACATGACTACACAGTTTACAAAGTTAAACCTCCACCTCCTAGTTATTTCTGTAGGAAGACACATGACTACACAGTTTACACTGGGAAGTTAAACCTCCACCTCCTAGTTATTTCTGTAGGAAGACACATGACTACACAGTTTACACTGGGAAGTTAAACCTCCACCTCCTAGTTATTTCTGTAGGAAGACACATGACTACACAGTTTACACAGGGAAGTTAAACCTCCACCTCCTAGTTATTTCTGTAGGAAGACACATGACTACACTGGGAAGTTAAACCTCCACCTTCTAGTTATTTCTGTAGGAAGACACATGCCTACACAGTTTACACTGGGAAGTTAAACCTCCACCTCCTAGTTATTTCTGTAGGAAGACACATGACTACACAGTTTACACTGGGAAGTTAAACCTCCACCTCCTAGTTATTTCTGTAGGAAGACACATGACTACACAGGGAAGTTAAACCTCCACCTCCTAGTTATTTCTGTAGGAAGACACATGACTACACAGGGAAGTTAAACCTCCACCTCCTAGTTATTTCTGTAGGAAGACACATGACTACACAGTTTACACAGGGAAGTTAAACCTCCACCTCCTAGTTATTTCTGTAGGAAGACACATGACTACACAGTTTACACAGGGAAGTTAAACCTCCACCTCCTAGTTATTTCTGTAGGAAGACACATGACTACACAGTTTACACAGGGAAGTTAAACCTCCACCTCCTAGTTATTTCTGTAGGAAGACACATGACTACACAGTTTACACAGGGAAGTTAAACCTCCACCTCCTAGTTATTTCTGTAGGAAGACACATGACTACACAGTTTACACTGGGAAGTTAAACCTCCACCTCCTAGTTATTTCTGTAGGAAGACACATGACTACACAGTTTACACTGGGAAGTTAAACCTCCACCTCCTAGTTATTTCTGTAGGAAGACACATGACTACACAGTTTACACTGGGAAGTTAAACCTCCACCTCCTAGTTATTTCTGTAGGAAGACACATGACTACACAGTTTACACTGGGAAGTTAAACCTCCACCTCCTAGTTATTTCTGTAGGAAGACACATGACTACACAGTTTACACAGGGAAGTTAAACCTCCACCTCCTAGTTATTTCTGTAGGAAGACACATGACTACACTGGGAAGTTAAACCTCCACCTTCTAGTTATTTCTGTAGGAAGACACATGCCTACACAGTTTACACTGGTAAGTTAAACCTCCACCTCCTAGTTATTTCTGTAGGAAGACACATGACTACACAGTTTACACTGGTAAGTTAAACCTCCACCTCCTAGTTATTTCTGTAGGAAGACACATGACTACACAGGGAAGTTAAACCTCCACCTCCTAGTTATTTCTGTAGGAAGACACATGACTACACAGTTTACACAGGGAAGTTAAACCTCCACCTCCTAGTTATTTCTGTAGGAAGACACATGACTACACAGTTTACACAGGGAAGTTAAACCTCCACCTCCTAGTTATTTCTGTAGGAAGACACATGACTACACAGTTTACACAGGGAAGTTAAACCTCCACCTCCTAGTTATTTCTGTAGGAAGACACATGACTACACAGGGAAGTTAAACCTCCACCTCCTAGTTATTTCTGTAGGAAGACACATGACTACACAGTTTACACAGGGAAGTTAAACCTCCACCTCCTAGTTATTTCTGTAGGAAGACACATGACTACACAGTTTACACTGGGAAGTTAAACCTCCACCTCCTAGTTATTTCTGTAGGAAGACACATTACTACACAGTTTACACTGGGAAGTTAAACCTCCACCTCCTAGTTATTTCTGTAGGAAGACACATGACTACACAGTTTACACTGGGAAGTTAAACCTCCACCTCCTAGTTATTTCTGTAGGAAGACACATGACTACACAGTTTACACTGGGAAGTTAAACCTCCACCTCCTAGTTATTTCTGTAGGAAGACACATGACTACACAGGGAAGTTAAACCTCCACCTCCTAGTTATTTCTGTAGGAAGACACATGACTACACAGTTTACACGGTGAAGTTAAACCTCCACCTCCTAGTTATTTCTGTAGGAAGACACATGACTACACAGTTTACACTGGGAAGTTAAACCTCCACCTCCTAGTTATTTCTGTAGGAAGACACATTACTACACAGTTTACACTGGGAAGTTAAACCTCCACCTCCTAGTTATTTCTGTAGGAAGACACATGACTACACAGTTTACACAGGGAAGTTAAACCTCCACCTCCTAGTTATTTCTGTAGGAAGACACATGACTACACAGTTTACACAGGGAAGTTAAACCTCCACCTCCTAGTTATTTCTGTAGGAAGACACATGACTACACAGTTTACACAGGGAAGTTAAACCTCCACCTCCTAGTTATTTCTGTAGGAAGACACATGACTACACAGTTTACACAGGGAAGTTAAACCTCCACCTCCTAGTTATTTCTGTAGGAAGACACATGACTACACAGTTTACACAGGGAAGTTAAACCTCCACCTCCTAGTTATTTCTGTAGGAAGACACATGACTACACAGTTTACACAGTGAAAATAAACCTTCACCTGTTTTCATCCTCATGTTAAACTAACTGAACTTTAGTGACCTGCGCTAATTGTGTCAGGTTGTGTTGTAGATTTAAAACAGGATTCCCCTCACTGCCTGATGTTAGTGTATCAAGTCACTACTATAGAGGTTTAACTATCAAGTCACTACTATAGAGGTTTAACTATCAAGTCACTACTATAGAGGTTTAACTATCAAGTCACTACTATAGAGGTTTAACTATCAAGTCACTACTATAGAGGTTTAACTATCTAGTCACTACTATAGAGGTTTAACTATCAAGTCAATACTATAGAGGTTTAACTATCAAGTCAATACTATAGAGGTTTAACTATCTAGTCACTACTATAGAGGTTTAACTATCAAGTCAATACTATAGAGGTTTAACTATCTAGTCACTACTATAGAGGTTTAACTATCAAGTCACTACTATAGAGGTTTAACTATCAAGTCACTACTATAGAGGTTTAACTATCAAGTCACTACTATAGAGGTTTAACTATCAAGTCACTACTATAGAGGTTTAACTATCTAGTCACTACTATAGAGGTTTAACTATCTAGTCACTACTATAGAGGTTTAACTATCAAGTCACTACTATAGAGGTTTAACTATCAAGTCACTACTATAGAGGTTTAACTATCAAGTCACTACTATAGAGGTTTAACTATCAAGTCACTACTATAGAGGTTTAACTATCAAGTCACTACTATAGAGGTTTAACTATCAAGTCACTACTATAGAGGTTTAACTATCAAGTCACTACTATAGAGGTTTAACTATCAAGTCAATACTATAGAGGTTTAACTATCTAGTCACTACTATAGAGGTTTAACTATCTAGTCACTACTATAGAGGTTTAACTATCAAGTCAATACTATAGAGGTTTAACTATCTAGTCACTACTATAGAGGTTTAACTATCAAGTCACTACTATAGAGGTTTAACTATCAAGTCACTACTATAGAGGTTTAACTATCAAGTCACTAGTATAGAGGTTTAACTATCAAGTCACTACTATAGAGGTTTAACTATCAAGTCACTACTATAGAGGTTTAACTATCAAGTCACTACTATAGAGGTTTAACTATCAAGTCAATACTATAGAGGTTTAACTATCAAGTCACTACTATAGAGGTTTAACTATCAAGTCACTACTATAGAGGTTTAACTATCAAGTCACTACTATAGAGGTTTAACTATCAAGTCACTACTATAGAGGTTTAACTATCAAGTCAATACTATAGAGGTTTAACTATCTAGTCACTACTATAGAGGTTTAACTATCTAGTCACTACTATAGAGGTTTAACTATCAAGTCACTACTATAGAGGTTTAACTATCAAGTCACTACTATAGAGGTTTAACTATCAAGTCACTACTATAGAGGTTTAACTATCTAGTCACTACTATAGAGGTTTAACTATCAAGTCACTACTATAGAGGTTTAACTATCTAGTCACTACTATAGAGGTTTAACTATCAAGTCAATACTATAGAGGTTTAACTATCAAGTCAATACTATAGAGGTTTAACTATCTAGTCACTACTATAGAGGTTTAACTATCTAGTCACTACTATAGAGGTTTAACTATCTAGTCACTACTATAGAGGTTTAACTATCAAGTCACTACTATAGAGGTTTAACTATCAAGTCACTACTATAGAGGTTTAACTATCTAGTCACTACTATAGAGGTTTAACTATCTAGTCACTACTATAGAGGTTTAACTATCAAGTCAATACTATAGAGGTTTAACTATCTAGTCACTACTATAGAGGTTTAACTATCAAGTCACTACTATAGAGGTTTAACTATCAAGTCACTACTATAGAGGTTTAACTATCAAGTCACTACTATAGAGGTTTAACTATCAAGTCACTACTATAGAGGTTTAACTATCAAGTCACTACTATAGAGGTTTAACTATCAAGTCACTACTATAGAGGTTTAACTATCAAGTCACTACTATAGAGGTTTAACTATCAAGTCACTACTATAGAGGTTTAACTATCAAGTCAATACTATAGAGGTTTAACTATCAAGTCACTACTATAGAGGTTTAACTATCAAGTCACTACTATAGAGGTTTAACTATCAAGTCACTACTATAGAGGTTTAACTATCTAGTCACTACTATAGAGGTTTAACTATCAAGTCAATGATATAGAGGTTTAACTATCAAGTCACTACTATAGAGGTTTAACTATCAAGTCACTACTATAGAGGTTTAACTATCAAGTCACTACTATAGAGGTTTAACTATCAAGTCACTACTATAGAGGTTTAACTATCAAGTCAATACTATAGAGGTTTAACTATCTAGTCACTACTATAGAGGTTTAACTATCTAGTCACTACTATAGAGGTTTAACTATCAAGTCAATACTATAGAGGTTTAACTATCTAGTCACTACTATAGAGGTTTAACTATCAAGTCACTACTATAGAGGTTTAACTATATAGTCACTACTATAGAGGTTTAACTATCAAGTCACTACTATAGAGGTTTAACTATCTAGTCACTACTATAGAGGTTTAACTATCAAGTCAATACTATAGAGGTTTAACTATCAAGTCAATACTATAGAGGTTTAACTATCTAGTCACTACTATAGAGGTTTAACTATCTAGTCACTACTATAGAGGTTTAACTATCTAGTCACTACTATAGAGGTTTAACTATCAAGTCACTACTATAGAGGTTTAACTATCAAGTCACTACTATAGAGGTTTAACTATCAAGTCAATACTATAGAGGTTTAACTATCTAGTCACTACTATAGAGGTTTAACTATCAAGTCAATACTATAGAGGTTTAACTATCTAGTCACTACTATAGAGGTTTAACTATCAAGTCACTACTATAGAGGTTTAACTATCTAGTCACTACTATAGAGGTTTAACTATCAAGTCACTACTATAGAGGTTTAACTATCAAGTCACTACTATAGAGGTTTAACTATCAAGTCACTACTATAGAGGTTTAACTATCTAGTCACTACTATAGAGGTTTAACTATCTAGTCACTACTATAGAGGTTTAACTATCAAGTCACTACTATAGAGGTTTAACTATCAAGTCAATACTATAGAGGTTTAACTATCTAGTCACTACTATAGAGGTTTAACTATCTAGTCACTACTATAGAGGTTTAACTATCTAGTCACTACTATAGAGGTTTAACTATCTAGTCACTACTATAGAGGTTTAACTATCTAGTCACTACTATAGAGGTTTAACTATCTAGTCACTACTATAGAGGTTTAACTATCTAGTCACTACTATAGAGGTTTAACTATCAAGTCACTACTATAGAGGTTTAACTATCAAGTCACTACTATAGAGGTTTAACTATCAAGTCACTACTATAGAGGTTTAACTATCAAGTCAATACTATAGAGGTTTAACTATCTAGTCACTACTATAGAGGTTTAACTATCTAGTCACTACTATAGAGGTTTAACTATCAAGTCACTACTATAGAGGTTTAACTATCAAGTCACTACTATAGAGGTTTAACTATCAAGTCACTACTATAGAGGTTTAACTATCAAGTCAATACTATAGAGGTTTAACTATCTAGTCACTACTATAGAGGTTTAACTATCTAGTCACTACTATAGAGGTTTAACTATCTAGTCACTACTATAGAGGTTTAACTACCAAGTCACTACTATAGAGGTTTAACTATCAAGTCAATGATATAGAGGTTTAACTATCTAGTCACTACTATAGAGGATTTTACTATCAAGTCACTGCTATAGAGGTTTAACTATCAAGTCACTACTATAGAGGTTTAACTATCAAGTCAATACTATAGAGGTTTAACTATCAAGTCACTACTATAGAGGTTTAACTATCAAGTCACTACTATAGAGGTTTAACTATCAAGTCACTACTATAGAGGTTTAACTATCAAGTCACTACTATAGAGGTTTAACTATCAAGTCACTACTATAGAGGTTTAACTATCTAGTCACTACTATAGAGGTTTAACTATCTAGTCACTACTATAGAGGTTTAACTATCAAGTCACTACTATAGAGGTTTAACTATCAAGTCACTACTATAGAGGTTTAACTATCAAGTCACTACTATAGAGGTTTAACTATCAAGTCACTACTATAGAGGTTTAACTATCAAGTCACTACTATAGAGGTTTAACTATCAAGGCATATCATATTCATAGATTGCATCTGCATGTTTAGTGTAGTAGTATAGACTCTATAGTGTAACTCTATTGTGTAGTAGTATAGACTCTATAGTGTAGTAGTATAGACTCTATAGTGTAGTTGTATAGACTCTATAGTGTAGTAGTATATACTCTATAGTGTAACTCTATAGTGTAGTAGTATAGACTCTATAGTGTAGTAGTATAGACTCTATAGTATAGTAGTATAGACTCTATAGTGTAACTCTATAGTGTAGTAGTATAGACTCTATAGTGTAGTAGTATAGACTCTATAGTGCAGTTGTATAGAATCTGTAGTGTAACTCTATAGTGTAGTAGTATAGACTCTATAGTGTAGTAGTATAGACTCTATAGTGTAGTAGTATAGACTCTATGAATCTGGGGGGATCTACATTGAAATAAAGGGATCCTTTGGGAGTCACAATACTATGAAATGTTGGCAGAACGTGGTGGATTACAGCAACTACAGTGTTTTACCAGCCAGGCCAGCATACCATTACACAAGCACACACACACACACACACACACACACACACACACACACACACACACACACACACACACACACACACACACACACACAGCCAGGATGCCACTCTTCACCCCAGCTGGAATTGTTTAACAGCACGATCAAACAATGTCCAAGAGAGCACCTTTTTGTCTTGTACGATCACTCCCTTCCAGGTTGGCGTTGGGATCTCTGTGTGGATGTGTGGCTGAATAATGTGTTCTGGTTCTACGTCACCGTGGGATTAGGGATAATGTATTCTTCCCTTCCTCTATGGACAGGCCTCAATGCTTTTCAAAACATGGTGGTGGTCATACATCTTTGAGGGACGGGATGTTCGTGATCATTGTTGGTAACACAGAACAGGATTCTATGTCCATTGGGGAGTATTCTTCCTATTCGTCTTGTTTTTCCCAACATAGAAGTGGCCATACGTCTTTCAGAGAGATGGATCAAATCAGTACATGAATGAATGCTCAGTACTGTCTTCTGATGTAATTCTCATTCTCATGTGGGTTGGTAACACTGGATTTACCCTCCAAAAACAACATGTATTGGGTTTGTCATCTACATGTTGCGGAAATGTGTTTTCAATGTAGTGAATTATGTTTGTACTTACATGTAACAAAGGAGATACAGACCTGTTATATTCATGGTATTGTGTACCGCAGAAAGACATTTAGAGGTTGAGAGAACTGCACGGTGGAGTCTGCTCTGTGTCCTTTCACATTGCTCGTTGATGGGGAACACATTTAGTCAAACCAAACTGGGAATATATCCTACACAGCCTTTGAGGCACATCCTGGTTCCTATACACCCTGGGGAACATCTCTGGTCTCATCGATTATTGTGCTATAACGCAAAGAAAGAAGCTATTGTTTAACCCACTTAGCTATATGGCCGTGCTGCATGAGCTGCAGAGGAAGCATCTGACTCCTAGCGGTGCCTCTTCTTGAAGATCACTTTGAAGTCATTCACAGCGTCGGTCCCTATGAAACCCATTACAGTACTTTATTACCTCACGATGCAGCCTGTTGCTGCAAGACAAACTGTGTGGACTGAAGTCATTCACAGCGTCGGTCCCTATGAAACCCATTACAGTACTTTATTACCTCACGATGCAGCCTGTTGCTGCAAGACAAACTGTGTGGACTGAAGTCATTCACAGCATCGGCCCCTATCAAACCCATTACAGTACTTTATTATCTCACGATGCAGCCTGTTGCTGCAAGACAAACTGTGTGGACTGAAGTCATTCACAGCGTCGGTCCCTATGAAACCCATTACAGTACTTTATTACCTCACGATGCAGCCTGTTGCTGCAAGACAAACTGTGTGGACTGAAGTCATTCACAGCATCGGTCCCTATGAAACCCATTACAGTACTTTAATACCTCACGATGCAGCCTGTTGCTGCAAGACAAACTGTGTGGACTGAAGTCATTCAAGGAAGATGTGCTGCAAGTTGTTGGGGATCAGTGTTGGATTTAGAGGAAATAAATGATTGTTAGCTGTCAGTCAGTCAGTTACACTGTATCATATGATTTATTCAGAGTGACTAAAGGGGACGCATGGATTGGCTGTAGATCTTTTAATCGTGTGTACAACTGTAGGAACCTGGAGAGTAGGGTTGACTGTGGGGGACAAGTACAACCATCATCTTTTAATAGTGTGTACAACTGTAGGAACCTGGAGAGTAGGGTTGACTGTGGGGGACAAGTACAACAATCATCTTTTAATAGTGTGTACAACTGTAGGAACCTGGAGAGTAGGGTTGACTGTGGGGGACAAGTAGAACAATCATCTTTTAATCGTGTGTACAACTGTAGGAACCTGGAGAGTAGGGTTGACTGTGGGGGACAAGTAGAACAATCATATTTTACTAGTGTGTACAACTGTAGGAACCTGGAGAGTAGGGTTGACTGTGGGGGACAAGTAGAACAATCATATTTTACTAGTGTGTACAACTGTAGGAACCTGGAGAGTAGGGTTGACTGTGGGGGACAAGTAGAACAATCATATTTTACTAGTGTGTACAACTGTAGGAACCTGGAGAGTAGGGTTGACTGTGGGGGACAAGTAGAACAATCATATTTTACTAGTGTGTACAACTGTAGGAACCTGGAGAGTAGGGTTGACTGTGGGGGACAAGTAGAACAATCATCTTTTAATAGTGTGTACAACTGTAGGAACCTGGAGAGTAGGGTTGACTGTGGGGGACAAGTAGAACAATCATATTTTAATAGTGTGTACAACTGTAGGAACCTGGAGAGTAGGGTTGACTGTGGGGACAAGTAGAACAATCATCTTTTAATAGTGTGTACAACTGTAGGAACCTGGAGAGTAGGGTTGACTGTGGGGACAAGTAGAACAATCATCTTTTAATAGTGTGTACAACTGTAGGAACCTGGAGAGTAGGGTTGACTGTGGGGGACAAGTAGAACAATCATCTTTTACTAGTGTGTACAACTGTAGGAACCTGGAGAGTAGGGTTGACTGTGGGGGACAAGTAGAACAATCATCTTTTACTAGTGTGTACAACTGTAGGAACCTGGAGAGTAGGGTTGACTGTGGGGGACAAGTAGAACCATCATCTTTTAATAGTGTGTACAACTGTAGGAACCTGGAGAGTAGGGTTGACTGTGGGGGACAAGTAGAACAATCATCTTTTACTAGTGTGTACAACTGTAGGAACCTGGAGAGTAGGGTTGACTGTGGGGGACAAGTACAACAATCATTGGCAGTAGCTTCCCATGTCACTCCGTCGACTACTCCAAATGTCTGACTGAGCATAAAATGCTGTATGCTACATACACCACTCCCACTTGTAGATGTGAGAGACACTCAGACATCAGACGACTGAGGCTGATGCTGTGTACCAAATGCCACCCTATTTTCTATATAGTGCATTACGCGACATTAGTAGGATCTGCTAAGTTGGCCTGGAGGTCAGTAAATGGCTGCCATATATAACTCAAATAAGAAAATAAACGTTGTTGTTTGTGAAAACATTGCCAACGGTGTCAATCAAATCATCTCCCTTTCAAAAGACTGGTAATTTCAAAAGAGATTCAAAATGGAAACCCACTGGGCACAGACGTCAGTTCACGTCTAGTTTTGATATTTTTTTTTAGTTGAGTTGTAAACTAACGTGAATTTAACGTGAAGTAAAAACAAATCATGTCATTGGATTGAGGTTAAAAGTTGATTTTTTTTTTCAAAATGCCATTACGCTGATTAATTTTTTCTAATCTAATTCATTTTCCGTGTTGATTCAAATTCGTCACGTAGATTTTTTGGGTTAAAATGACGTGGAAAGAATGTTTATTCAACCAGTTTTTGCCCAGTGGGAAATAACCCCTCAATTCCACGACCATGATCCTTCCACACAGCACAGTGCCTGTAAAGTTTAAACCCCTTGCCAGATCCTCCCTCCTCCAGTCTAGTAACAGTAACACCCCAACATCCAACAACAGTGAGGTCTGTGTCTGCGAGAGAGAGAGAGAGAGAGAGAGAGAGACAGAGAGAGAGAGACAGAGAGGGAGAGAGGGAGAGGGAGAGGGAGAGAGAGAGACAGAGAGAGAGAGAGAGAGAGAGAGAGAGAGAGAGAGAGAGAGAGAGAGAGAGAGAGAGACAGAGACACAGAGAGAGAGAGACAGAGACACAGAGACACAGAGAGAGAGAGAGAGAGAGAGAGAGAGAGAGAGAGAGAGAGAGAGAGACAGAGACACAGAGAGAGAGAGACAGAGACACAGAGACACAGAGAGAGAGAGAGAGAGAGAGAGAGAGAGAGAGAGAGAGAGGAGAGAGAGAGAGAGAGAGAGAGAGAGAGAGAGAGAGAGAGAGAAAGAGACTGTGGGATTACTACATGGCTCTGCAGGGCTAGGTGCATGGAGCTCAATGATGATGTCACTGGGGAACAGGGCATGGTAGTCGCCGGGCCAACGAGGGCGGGTCCTTCAGGAGCCGACGCCCCGGTTGGACCAAGTCAGTCAGCTGTGAGTGTGTGTGTGTCGGTTACCTGTCTGCTGACACCATTCACCCGTATCCTGACATCATCAGAGCAGCTCAGAGAATAATGAAATACGGGGAAACTCCCTCTAATAAGTCAAAACAATGACCCCTTTTAATCTCTCCTCCCTTGTGTTTTGTGAGAAAGAGACACACAGGACTTTTGGCTAGAATGAAAGGAGGAGATGTTAGTAGCATGTAGACATTGGAGGACAACTCAAGTTGTTTAGAACACAAACACCCTGAGGTGTGTACTGTTAGAAAGGACGACGTCAAAGGCTCAGTTTCTTTAAAAACACTAAATCAAACGTGTTGAACTCTCTAGAGACTACCACCAAGTAAAAAACGTTTATATTCAAGTTGAGTGATCTTGGTGGTAGGCTATCTCTTTACATTTGTTGAAAAAAAACCAATCGCTACTTGTCATGGTTGGATACCCAGTGTCTGAGGACTAGATTGGATACCCAGTGTCTGATGACTAGATTGGATACCCAGAGTCTGAGGACTAGATTGGATACCCAGTGTCTGAGGACTAGATTGGATACCCAGTGTCTGAGGACTAGATTGGATACCCAGTGTCTGAGGACTAGATTGGATACCCAGTGTCTGAGGACTAGATTGGATACCCAGTGTCTGAGGACTAGATTGGATACCCAGTGTCTGAGGACTAGATTGGATACCCAGTGTCTGAGGACTAGATTGGATACCCAGTGTCTGATGACTAGATTGGATACCCAGTGTCTGATGACTAGATCGGATACCCAGTGTCTGAGGACTAGATTGGATACCCAGTGTCTGAGGACTAGATTACCAGGATGTATCATCTCAGAACAGAGGCTTCATTGTATAGGTACATTTAGAATAAGTGTTAGGGTCTCTTGACAACTCAACACTGTTGTTAAGTGGACCTGTCATTATTGAATATGATCTACTGGGTGAGTGGCTGCAGAGAACAGCATATCACTTTCTGACTCAGTGGATGTCAGTGAAGACTAGTAGTACAGAGGCCAGAGAAAACATTGTCGACCTCACGGAGCAGAGCATGACGCTGGTTCAGGGTGGGATGTTGTTAGCGAGCAACACTGGGCTGCTATGGTTTGGACTCCTCGACAACAGAAGCAAAACGAGTTGATTTCATCGTGCCGAGTGCTGTCACTCTGTTCCATTATATCAGAGCAACCTATTATTGTTTAACAGGCCCCATGAGATCACAAACAGGGCTGTATTTCTCATGGACGCACACACACACACACACACACACACACACACACACACACACACACACACACACACACACACACACACACACACACACACACACACACACACACACACACACACACACACACACACACACACACACACACACACACACACACACACACGTGCCTTCTTGTCTGTATTGGTGAGCTCAATATGAACTGCACCCCATTTTACGCTGGGCTGGCAGAGCTTATATTAAGACTTTCCAGTAGGCAGGCAGTAAGTTTACAGGCCAGGCCAGGTTTGAGAGGATTATACCTCTAGTTTGGTATTAATCTCTCATGGTTGAGCTCGGACGCTCATGGTTGAGCTAGTGCTCTCATGGTTTAGCTCTCATGGTTAAGCTAGGGCGCTCATGGTTGAGCTAGGGCTCTCATGGTTGAGCTAGGGCTCTCATGGTTGAGCTCTCATGGTTTAGCTCTCATGGTTTAGCTCTCATGGTTTAGCTCTCATGGTTGAGCTAGGGCGCTCATGGTTGAGCTCTCATGGTTTAGCTCTCATGGTTGAGCTAGGGCACTCATGGTTGAGCTAGGGCGCTCATGGTTTAGCTCTCATGGTTGAGCTAGGGCTCTCATGGTTGAGCTAGGGCTCTCATGGTTTAGCTCTCATGGTTGAGCTAGGGCTCTCATGGTTGAACTAGGGCTCTCATGGTTGAGCTAGGGCTCTCATGGTTTAGCTAGGGCTCTCATGGTTGAGCTAGGGCGCTCATGGTTTAGCTCTCATGGTTGAGCTAGGGCTCTCATGGTTGAACTAGGGCTCTCATGGTTTAGCTCTCATGGTTGAACTAGGGCTCTCATGGTTGAGCTAGGGCACTCATGGTTTAGCTAGGGCTCTCATGATTGTGCGAGGGTGCTCATGGTTGAGCTAGGGCTCTCATGGTTTAGCTAGGGCTCTCATGGTTGTGCTAGGGCTCTCATGGTTGTGCTAGGGTGCTCATGGTTGAGCTAGGGCTCTCATGGTTGAGCTGGGGCTCTCATGGTTGAGCTCTCATGGTTTAGCTAGGGCACTCATGGTTTAGCCCTCATGGTTGAGCTAGGGCTCTCATGGTTGAGCTAGAGCTCTCATGGTTTAGCTAGGGCACTCATGGTTTAGCCCTCATGGTTGAGCTAGGGCTCTCATGGTTGAGCTAGGGCGCTCATGGTTTAGCTCTCATGGTTGAGCTAGGGCGCTCATGGTTTAGCTCTCATGGTTGAGCTAAGGCTCTCATGGTTGAGCTAGGGCGCTCATGGTTTAGCTCTCATGGTTGAGCTAGGGCGCTCATGGTTTAGCTCTCATGGTTGAGCTAGGGCGCTCATGGTTTAGCTGTCATGGTTGAGCTAGGGCTCTCATGGTTGAGCTAGGGCGCTCATGGTTTAGCTCTCATGGTTGAGCTAGGGCGCTCATGATTTAGCTCTCATGGTTGAGCTAGGGCGCTCATGGTTTAGCTCTCATGGTTGAGCTAGGGCTCTCACGGTTTAGCTCTCATGGTTGAGCTAGGGCGCTCATGGTTTAGCTCTCATGGTTGAGCTAGGGCGCTCATGGTTTAGCTCTCATGGTTGAGCTAGGGCGCTCATGGTTTAGCTCTCATGGTTGAGCTAGGGCGCTCATGGTTTAGCTCTCATGGTTGAGCTAGGGCGCTCATGGTTTAGCTCTCATGGTTGAGCTAGGGCGCTCATGGTTTAGCTCTCATGGTTGAACTAGGGCTCTCATGGTTTAGCTCTCATGGTTTAGCTCTCATGGTTGAACTAGGGCTCTCATGGTTTAGCTAGGGCGCTCATGGTTTAGCTAGGGCTCTCATGGTTTAGCTAGGGCTCTTTAGCTCTGAGGTTAATGACTATTGTAGTGGAGTCTATTACATTAAGACAGTTGAAAATAGTGTTGCAACATTCCGTTAACTTTCCCAAAATTGCCCGATTTTCCAGAACTGTGATTGAAGAATCATGTATTTCCTGCTTATTCCAGGATTCTGGGAAGTTTCACAACACTAGTTGGAAACAATACAGTGGAAATTTCATCGATCCTGACAGAAGGCATGTTTAAAAAAAAAAGTTATTTCTTTAACCTTTATTTAACTAGGAAAGTGTGTTTAAGAACAAATTCTTATTTACAAACCCGAACGACACTGGGCCAATTGTGCGCTTCCCTTTTGAACATCCAATCACAGCTGGTTGTGATACAGCCTGCATCCGAACCAGGGGGTCTGTAGTGACGCCTCTAGCTACTGAGATGCAGTGCCTTAGACCGCTGTGCCACTCGGGAACGCAGCGGTTTATTCATTACCGTATTACTTATACCCTACTTAGGAACACTTTGTGTGAACTTTAGGACACAGCGAAAACAGTCATACCAATAGATTATTTGAGTTACAGCGTAGTTGATCTTTTCCGCGGTCGTTTATTCCAGATTGCTACATTTCTATGACCAGTTCTCTCAATGGGGCTCAACCCTCAGGTAGACGTTGGGTCAGGTTTCAAGGCTGTTAATTACCCATAACCACAATGGTGAAATAAAACGAGATGTACAGGAAACTACTAAGTTATGTTGCGTGGGGGAATTAAATGTGATATTGCAACTCAAAATGAGCCGTGTCCCAAATGGCAACCTATTGCCAAAGTAGTGCACTACTTTTGACCAGGGCACATAGGGATAAATAAAGCAGTTTACTGAATAGGGAGCCAAAAGGGGGCCAATCTGGGACACAGCCATACCTTTGCTTCCAGTGAAAGGTTTTGTGTGTGGGGGGGAGAATAAGCAAACCTGTAGGATTTACACTATGGGGTCACCATGAATCATAGCTGTTACCATGGCGCTCGCTCTATGCTCTACTGAGAGCCATATATCTCCCTATTACCGTGACAACTGCTAACTGATTCTTTCACTTAGCATAGTATTCAACTGAATTAAATCAATTGAAGATACTGTATAGGGAAACAGCACTGTGGGCTCCTTCAGAATTGTTATATTTACTGTATTTTTATGGACAGGTGTGGTTTTGTGTTAATATCCAATGATAATTTTCATGAGCAGTAAAGCTTGAGAATGTGTAGTTTTATATGGTTCACACCTTAGATGCAGCTTAAACAGCTTAGACACAAACTGAACCTGTAGTGTGGTTCTCATTTATCTGCAATTGGTTGAATTGGGTCTTAGGCAGTGGTTGGTCTGGGAGAGTCTGCAGTGGTAGGTCTGGGGAGAGTTTCGCTCAATAACATGACCGTAGACAGTGGTTGGTCTGGGGAGAGTTTGGCTCAATAACATGACCGTAGACAGTGGTAGGTCTGGGAGAGTCTGCAGTGGTAGGTCTGGGGAGAGTTTCGCTCAATAACATGACCGTAGACAGTGGTAGGTCTGGGAGAGTCTGCAGTGGTAGGTCTGGGGAGAGTTTGGCTCAATAACATGACCGTAGACAGTGGTAGGTCTGGGAGAGTCTGCAGTGGTAGGTCTGGGGAGAGTTTGGCTCAATAACATGACCGTAGACAGTGGTAGGTCTGGGAGAGTCTGCAGTGGTAGGTCTGGGGAGAGTTTCGCTCAATAACATGACCGTAGACAGTGGTTGGTCTGGGAGAGTCTGCAGTGGTAGGTCTGGGGAGAGTTTCGCTCAATAACATGACCGTAGACAGTGGTAGGTCTGGGAGAGTCTGCAGTGGTAGGTCTGGGGAGAGTTTGGCTCAATAACATGACCGTAGACAGTGGTAGGTCTGGGAGAGTCTGCAGTGGTAGGTCTGGGGAGAGTTTCGCTCAATAACATGACCGTAGACAGTGGTTGGTCTGGGGAGAGTTTGGCTCAATAACATGACCTTAGACAGTGGTAGGTCTGGGGAGAGTCTGTCTTAATAACATGACCATAGACAGTGGTAGGTCTGGGGAGAGTCTGTCTTAATAACATGACCATAGACAGTGGTAGGTCTGGGGAGAGTTTGGCTCAATAACATGACCTTAGACAGTGGTAGGTCTGGGGAGAGTCTGTCTTAATAACATGACCATAGACAGTGGTAGGTCTGGGGAGAGTCTGTCTTAATAACATGACCATAGACAGTGGTAGGTCTGGGGACAGTCTACAATGGTAGGTCAATGTGGATGTTCCCATATTGTCCTTTTGCTTGTTTGATGGCTCTGTGGAGGTCGTAGCAGGACTTGTTCTTGTCCTCAACCGTAGCCTCTGGGTTGTATGCGATAGCCCTGTGTGCGGTTAATCCAGGGCTTTGATTGGGGAAGCAGCAAACCTTCACTGTGGGGATAACATCGACGATGCATTTCCTGTTGAAGCTGGTGACGGAGGTGGTTAACTAGCCGATGCTATCGGCGGAGTCCCGGAACATATTCTTGTCAGCGCAAGCAAAGCAGTCTTGTAGCATAGCCTCCGATTCGGAGGACTATTTCTGTACGAAGCATGTCACGGATACTTCCTGTTTGAGCTTCTGCTAGTAGACAGGAAGCAGAAGTATAGTATGCTACCAGTGACCGAAGCAAGACAGACAAAATGACAAAAGTAAACAAAAGAAACGTATATTGTCAAATAAAGTGTATAAATTCACAAACCCAATTCAATTAGACCCCAAATAAAGTTTAGAAAGTCCCAAACCCAAGGAAAAAATGGTCTCAAATCAATAACAAAGCTGAACATGAGCAATCCCCCTTTAAAGATACAAGCCATCCAATAAAGATCCAAAATAAAACAGTCAAAAGGATCAATCTCAGCGGATGTTCCAGCCTGGTGGAGATTTCATCCTCCAAAACAATCCACATGCACAAGAATGAGCAACAACTTTTACTTAGAATGGCTAAAAGACTTTTCAAACCAATAGAAACTCAGCCAGGTACACACCAAACATGTATCAAAACTCTCCTCCGTTTCATTTACATTTACATTTAAGTCATTTAGCAGACGCTCTTATCCAGAGCGACTTACAAATTGGTGCATACACCTTATGACATCCAGTGGAACAGCCACAGTTTCCTCTTCTTCTTCGGTTTTAATGGTGTTTGCAACAATAATCTGTGCATTCCTCCAACTACTGTACAGGTGGATAATAAAGATCCAAAAAGAAGAAAATCCGGTGTAAAAAATAAAAATCCATACAAACTAGCAATAAGGAAATGTTAATTCAACTAAATCAGCCAGCCTTTAATCAGGTCCCTACACAGACTTTAATCAGGTCCCTACACAGACTTTAATCAGGTCCGTACACAGACTTTAATCAGGTCCCTACACAGACTTTAATCAGGTCCCTACACAGACTTTAATCAGGTCCCTACACAGACTTTAATCAGGTCCCTACACAGACTTTAATCAGGTCCGTACACAGACTTTAATCAGGTCCGTACACAGACTTTAATCAGGTCCGTACACAGACTTTAATCAGGTCCGTACACAGACTTTAATCAGGTCCGTACACAGACTTTAATCAGGTCCGTACACAGACTTTAATCAGGTCCGTACACAGACTTTAATCAGGTCCCTACACAGACTTTAATCAGGTCCCTACACAGACTTTAATCAGGTCCCTACACAGACTTTAATCAGGTCCCTACACAGACTTTAATCAGGTCCGTACACAGACTTTAATCAGGTCCCTACACAGACTTTAATCAGGTCCCTACACAGACTTTAATCAGGTCCCTACACAGACTTTAATCAGGTCCCTACACATACTTTAATCAGGTCCCTACACAGACTTTAATCAGGTCCCTACACAGACTTTAATCAGGTCCCTACACAGACTCAGAAGGATCGCGTGATGGAGGGACATTTCTTGGTGACAGTAGTCCTTACAGTGCTTCTGCCGTTAACTCTTAGTGGCCCCAAAAAAACGTATTGGATGGAGAGATCATGATGTCCAGCTTGTGCAATACAATTAATAACTGTAGCTATAAATGCTACACAATCCACCTTCTTCACAATAAGTGCATCCGGATCACTTGATTGACATTTGCAATTGGTTGAAGTGCATCCGCCTTCATATCTTCTTCAGACCTGTGACCTCTTACCCCTTCAAGGCTCTTCGCCACCTCCACATAGCAAATTTGATGTACAGTCCTGATCCTTGACACCTCAACCTCTTTCACCCTAACAGGGCACTCGGGGAATTTGAAACACTTGACCTGAAACACTTGACCCTACTCTCCCCTACCTGTCTTACCCCAAAAGGCACTCCACTGTCCCCACCTGACCCTGCTCTCCACCTGAAACACTTGACCCCACTCTCCCCTACCTGTCTTAGGCCAAAAGGCACTCCACTGTCCCCACCTGACCCTGCTCTCCACCTGAAACACTTGACCCCACTCTCCCCTACCTGTCTTAGCCCAAAAGGCACTCCACTGTCCCCACCTGACCCTGCTCTCCACCTGAAAGACTTAACTGCATTTATCAATACTCTGGAACGGCTCACAGACTGTCAGTGTGTCAAAGCTTGCTGAATTAGTTTTTAAAGTTTTGGCCAAACTTTTTACACTTCTTGCTTTGCATGGAGTTTTACACGAAGGTTCTTACAGCGTATCTTATATATCCCAACTGTACATAGGGTGGTAAATACCCATCAAACACCAGTAATACCGAGAAACGTTGCTTCTATTCCCATTCTCCATACGGGTCAAGCCACATGCATGAACTGCTCCTGGAATGTTTTGTCCTAAGATGTTGATTACCAATGTCCAACGGGAAGCCAGAGATAACACCTTTTAACGGAGCCCTGCTCCAAAAATCACAGCTGTCCACTTCATGTGTCGATAAAATTATTCGAACCACAATACACCTTCCTTTTGATCTTTACATACACACGATATCAACGCCATACCACTCCTGGTTACTATGACTACACGATATCAACACCATACCACTCCTGGTTACTATGACTACACGATATCAACGCCATACCACTCCTGGTTACTATGACTACACGATATCAACACCATACCACTCCTGGTTACTATGACTACACGATATCAACGCCATACCACTCCTGGTTACTATGACTACACGATATCAACGCCATACCACTCCTGGTTACTATGACTACACGATATCAATGCCATACCACTCCTGGTTACTATGACTACACGATATTAACACCATACCACTCCTGGTTACTATGATTACACGATATCGACACCATACCACTCCTGGTTACTATGACTACACGATATCAACACCATACCACTCCTGGTTACTATGACTACACGATATCAACACCATACCACTCCTGGTTACTATGACTACACGATATCAACACCATACCACTCCTGGTTACTATGACTACACGATATCAACGCCATACCACTCCTGGTTACTATGACTACACGATATCAACGCCATACCACTCCTGGTTACTATGACTACACGATATCAACGCCATACCACTCCTGGTTACTATGACTACACGATATCAACACCATACCACTCCTGGCTACTATGACTACACGATATCAACACCATACCACTCCTGGTTACTATGACTACACGATATCAACACCATACCACTCCTGGTTACTATGACTACACGATATCAACACCATACCACTCCTGGTTACTATGACTACACGATATCAACACCATACCACTCCTGGTTACTATGACGACACGATATCAACACCATACCACTCCTGGTTACTATGACTACACGATATCAACACCATACCACTCCTGGTTACTATGACTACAAGATATCAACACCATACCACTCCTGGTTACTATGACTACACGATATCAACACCATACCACTCCTGGTTACTATGACTACACGATATCAACACCATAGGGGTTGGAAGGGGTGGGAAGGGGTGGGAAGGGGTTGGAAGGGTTTGGAAGGGGTGGGAAGGGGTGGGAAGGGGTTGGAAGGGGTTGGAAGGGGTTGGAAGGGGTGGGAAGGGGTTGGAAGGGGTGGGAAGGGGTTGGAAGGGGTTGGAAGGGGTTGGAAGGGGTGGGAAGGGGTTGGAAGGGGTTGGAAGGGGTTGGAAGGGGTTGGAAAGGGGTGGGAAGGGGTTGGAAGGGGTTGGAAGGGGTTGGAAGGGGTTGGAAGGGGTGGGAAGGGGTTGGAAGGGGTTGGAAGGGGTGGGAAGGGGTGGGAAGGGGTGGGAAGGGGTTGGAAGGGGTTGGAAGGGGTTGGAAGGGGTTGGAAGGGGTTGGAAGGGGTTGGAAGGGGTTGGAAGGGGTTGGAAGGGGTGGAAGGGGTTGGAAGGGGTTGGAAGGGGTTGGAAGGGGTGGGAAGGGGTGGGAAGGGGTTGGAAGGGGTTGGAAGGGGTGGGAAGGGGTTGGAAGGGGTGGGAAGGGGTGGGAAGGGGTTGGAAGGGGTAGGAAGGGGTGGGAAGGGGTTGGAAGGGGTTGGAAGGGGTGGGAAGGGGTGGGAAGGGGTTGGAAGGGGTTGGAAGGGGTTGGAAGGGGTGGGAAGGGGTTGGAAGGGGTTGGAAGGGGTTGGAAGGGGTGGGAAGGGGTGGGAAGGGGTTGGAAGGGGTGGGAAGGGGTGGGAAGGGGTTGGAAGGGGTGGGAAGGGGTGGGAAGGGGTTGGAAGGGGTTGGAAGGGGTTGGAAGGGGTTGGGAGGGGTGGGAAGGGGTGGGAAGGGGTTGGAAGGGGTTGGAAGGGGTGGGAAGGCGTTGGAAGGGGTGGGAAGGGGTGGGAAGGGGTTGGAAGGGGTGGGAAGGGGTTGGAAGGGGTTGGAAGGGGTTGGAAGGGGTGGGAAGGGGTTGGAAGGGGTTGGAAGGGGTGGGAAGGGGTTGGAAGGGGTTGGAAGGGGTGGGAAGGGGTTGGAAGGGGTTGGAAGGGGTGGGAAAGGGGTTGGAAGGGGTTGGAAGGGGTGGGAAGGGGTTGGAAGGGGTTGGAAGGGGTGGGAAGGGGTTGGAAGGGGTGGGAAGGGGTGGGAAGGGGTTGGAAGGGGTTGGAAGGGGTGGGAAGGGGTGGGAAGGGGTTGGAAAGGGTGGGAAGGGGTGGGAAGGGGTTGGAAGGGGGGGGAAGGGGTTGGAAGGGGTTGGAAGGGGTGGGAAGGGGTTGGAAGGGGTGGGAAGGGGTTGGAAGGGGTTGGAAGGGGTGGGAAGGGGTTGGAAGGGGTTGGAAGGGGTGGGAAGGGGTTGGAAGGGGTGGGAAGGGGTTGGAAGGGGTTGGAAGGGGTTGGAAGGGGTGGGAAGGGGTTGGAAGGGGTGGGAAGGGGTTGGAAGGGGTGGGAAGGGGTTGGAAGGGGTTGGAAGGGGTGGGAAGGTTGGAAGGGGTGGGAAGGGGGTGGAAGGGGTTGGAAGGGGTGGGAAGGGGTTGGAAGGGGTTGGAAGGGGTGGGAAGGGGTTGGAAGGGGTTGGAAGGGGTGGGAAGGGGTTGGAAGGGGTGGGAAGGGGTTGGAAGGGGTGGGAAGGGGTTGGAAGGGGTTGGAAGGGGTGGGAAGGGGTTGGAATGGGTGGGAAGGGGTTGGAAGGGGTGGGAAGGGGTTGGAAGGGGTGGGAAGGGGTTGGAAGGGGTGGGAAGGGGTGGGAAGGGGTTGGAAGGGGTTGGAAGGGGTTGGAAGGGGTGGGAAGGGGTTGGAAGGGGTGGGAAGGGGTTGGAAGGGGTTGGAAGGGGTTGGAAGGGGTTGGAAGGGGTGGGAAGGGGTTGGAAGGGGTTGGAAGGGGTGGGAAGGGGTTGGAAGGGGTTGGAAGGGGTGGGAAGGGGTTGGAAGGGGTTGGAAGGGGTTGGAAGGGGTTGGAAGGGGTGGGAAGGGGTTGGAAGGGGTGGGAAGGGGTTGGAAGGGGTGGGAAGGGGTTGGAAGGGGTTGGAAGGGGTGGGAAGGGGTTGGAATGGGTGGGAAGGGGTTGGAAGGGGTGGGAAGGGGTTGGAAGGGGTGGGAAGGGGTTGGAAGGGGTTGGAAGGGGTGGGAAGGGGTTGGAAGGGGTGGGAAGGGGTGGGAAGGGGTTGGAAGGGGTTGGAAGGGGTTGGAAGGGGTGGGAAGGGGTTGGAAGGGGTGGGAAGGGGTTGGAAGGGGTGGGAAGGGGTGGGAAGGGGTGGGAAGGGGTGGGAAGGGGTTGGAAGGGGTGGGAAGGGGTTGGAAGGGGTGGGAAGGGGTGGGAAGGGTTGGGACACATGGTTTCCGGGTGGGGAGGGAGGATGCAGGTGAGTGGATGGGGACTGAGAGGGTTTGGGGGAATGAATGAGTTGTGGAGTGGGGCCTTTTCTGTTATTTTCCTAAATAGAAAAAATGTATTGGTGTTCATCTTTGTATGCATTTCTCTGATTGTTTATTGTTACAATACAATATGTACAATATGTACAATATGTACAGGTATGTGAAAATATGAAATTCGAACATGATAACTGAATATTTGAATGTATCTGCACCAACATGACTTTGAATGTTGTACCTGTATCTGTCATCCACTTCTGAAAAAAAAGACAAACTAAAACAACAGTCGGTGACTAAAAGAAATCCATAGCCCATCTCTCTGAGCCCTCAGCTCGGCCTGTTTCATCAGGTTTTAGGCTTTGGATGAAGTCCAAGGGTTAATACCTTTAACCATTCATGGCAGTAGATCCCTGAGCTTGTCAGAGTTCGGAGAAGAAGAAAAAAATTCAACATTATACGACTCACTTTTCACCCACATGTAAAGCCTTTCCCTGGCACCAGTCTCTGGTGAAAGCTGCCTTCCTGTGAGGCCAGCTCAGTTTGTATCAAGGGATTTACTTACCCCCTGCATCGACATCTGCCTCTAGCTACCACCACCACACAATGTTTCTACTCTCTCTATCTCTCTCCTGTTCTCTCTCTCTCTCTCTCTCTCTCTCTCTCTCTCTCTCTCTCTCTCTCTCTCTCTCTCTCTCTCTCTCTCTCTATCTCTCTCATGTTCTCTCTCTCTGTCCCTCTCGTTCTCTCTTTCTCTATCTCTCTCCTGTTCTCTCTCTCTCTCTCCTGTTCTCTCTCTCTCCCTCTCGTTCTCTCTTTCTCTATCTCTCTCCTGTTCTCTCTCTCTCTCTCTCTCTCTCTCTTGTTCTCTCTTTCTCTCTCGTTCTCTCTCTCGCTCTCTTGTTCTCTCTCTCCTCTGTTGGTCGGGGCTGCTGGGGGGGCAAGCAGCCCTAGAGGGGTAAAAGTATTTATAAGAGCTTGGCGTTGCACAACAATACTCCCTATTCCTCCACAGTTTGCTGCTCTCTATTCTAAACAGGCCAGGGGTGGACGGCATGGCAGGAGGGCCTCAGGGCAGCAGCGCAGTTGGTACAAGGGTCCCTGTCAGAATCATTGTGGGGTGCACCCTATCTCTGTGTATGTGTCCCTTAGGGCTCTGGTGAAAAGTAGTGCACTATATAGGGAATAGGGTGCCATTTGGGATGCAGAGTGGTTTACCACTGGACCTCTATGTTAATGACAATGATCGTTAAAAAACTGCCTATTGTATTGTATTGTATTGTATTGTATTGTATTGTATTGTATTGTATATTGTATATTGTATTGTATATTGTATTGTATATTGTATTGTATATTGTATTGTATATTGTATTGTATTGTATTGTACATTGTATTGTGTTGTCTGTTATTACTGTATAAAGCTGTCTGTATATGGAGATGTATTTATTTGATTTATTTCACCTTTATTTAACCAGGTAGGCAAGTTGAGAACAAGTTCTCATTTACAATTGCGACCTGGCCAAGATAAAGCAAAGCAGTTCGACAGATACAACGACACAGAGTTACACATGGAGTAAAACAAACATACAGTCAATAATACAGTATAAACAAGTCTATATACAATGTGAGCAAATTAGGTGAGAAGGGAGGTAAAGGCAAAAAGGCCATGGTGGCAAAGTAAATATAATATAGCAAGTAAAACACTGGAATGGTAGATTTACAATGGAAGAATGTGCAAAGTAGAAATAAAAAGAATGGGGTGCAAAGGAGCAAAATAAATAAGTAAATGAAATACAGTAGGGAAAGAGGTAGTTGTTTGGGCTAAATTATAGGTGGGCTATGTACAGGTGCAGTAATCTGTAAGATGCTCTGACAGTTGGTGCTTAAAGCTAGTGAGGGAGATAAGTGTTTCCAGTTTCAGAGATTTTTGTAGTTCGTTCCAGTCATTGGCAGCAGAGAACTGGAAGGAGAGGTGGCCAAAGAAAGAATTGGTTTTGGGGGTGACTAGAGAGATATACCTGCTGGAGCATGTGCTACAAGTGGGAGATGCTATGGTGACCAGCGAGCTGAGATAAGGGGGGACTTTACCTAGCAGGGTCTTGTAGATGACATGGAGCCAGTGGGTTTGGCGACGAGTATGAAGCGAGGGCCAGCCAACGAGAGCGTACAGGTCGCAATGGTGGGTAGTATATGGGGCTTTGGTGACAAAACGGATTGCACTGTGATAGACTGCATCCAATTTGTTGAGTAGGGTATTGGAGGCTATTTTGTAAATGACATCGCCAAAGTCGAGGATTGGTAGGATGGTCAGATTTACAAGGGTATGTTTGGCAGTGAAAGCTGTCTGTATATGGAGGGTTCTGAGGGGTCTGAGGGGTCTGAGGGGTAGAGGGGTGGAAGGTCGGAGGGGACCGTCTGAGGGGTCTGAGGGGTCTGAAGGGTCTGAGGGGTGGAAGGTCGGAGGGGACTGTCTGAGGGGTCTGAGGGGTCTGAGGGGTAGAGGGGTGGAAGGTCGGAGGGGACCGTCTGAGGGGTCTGAGGGGTCGGAGGGGTCGGAGGGGACCGTCTGAGGGGTCTGAGGGGTCTGAGGGGTCGGAGGGGACCGTCTGAGGGGTCTGAGGGGTCTGAGGGGTCGGAGGGGACCGTCTGAGGGGTCTGAGGGGTCTGAGGGGTCGGAGGGGACCGTCTGAGGGGTCTGAGGGGTCTGAGGGGTCGGAGGGGACCGTCTGAGGGGTCTGAGGGTCTGAGGGGTCTGAGGGGTCGGAGGGGACCGTCTGAGGGGTCTGAGGGGTCTGAGGGGTCTGAGGGAACCGTCTGAGGGGTCTGAGGGGTCGGAGGGGACCGTCTGAGGGGTCTGAGGGGTCTGAGGGGACCGTCTGAGGGGTCTGAGGGGTCTGAGGGGTCTGAGGGGACCGTCTGAGGGGTCTGAGGGGTCTGAGGGGACCGTCTGAGGGGTCTGAGGGGTCTGAGGGGTCTGAGGGGTCTGAGGGGACCGTCTGAGGGGTCTGAGGGGTCTGAGGAGTCTGAGGGGACCGTCTGAGGGGTCTGAGGGGTCTGAGAGAACCGTCTGAGGGGTCTGAGGGGTCTGAGGGGTCTGAGGGAACCGTCTGAGGGGTCTGAGGGGTCTGAGGGAACCGTCTGAGGGGTCTGAGGGGTCTGAGGGGTCTGAGGGGACCGTCTGAGGGGACCGTCTGAGGGGTCTGAGGGGTCTGAGGGGTCTGAGGGGTCGGAGGGGACCGTCTGAGGGGTCTGAGGGGTCGGAGGGGACCGTCTGAGGGGTCTGAGGGGTCTGAGGGGTCTGAGGGGTCTGAGGGGTAGAGGGGTGGAAGGTTGGAGGGGACCGTCTGAGGGGTCTGAGGGGTCGGAGGGGACCGTCTGAGGGGTCTGAGGGGTCGGAAGGGTCGGAGGGGACCGTCTGAGGGGTCTGAGGGGTCGGAGGGGACCGTCTGAGGGGTCTGAGGGGTCGGAGGGGACCGTCTGAGGGGTCTGAGGGGTCGGAGGGGACCGTCTGAGGGGTCTGAGGGGTCTGAGGGGTCTGAGGGGTAGAGGGGTGGAAGGTCGGAGGGGACCGTCTGAGGGGTCTGAGGGGTCGGAGGGGACCGTCTGAGGGGTCTGAGGGGTCGGAGGGGTCGGAGGGGACCGTCTGAGGGGTCTGAGGGGTCGGAGGGGACCGTCTGAGGGGTCGGAGGGGACCGTCTGAGGGGTCTGAGGGGTCGGAGGGGACCGTCTGAGGGGTCTGAGGGGTCGGAGGGGACCGTCTGAGGGGTCTGAGGGGTCTGAGGGGACCGTCTGAGGGGACCGTCTGAGGGGACCGTCTGAGGGGTCTGAGGGGTCTGAGGGGTCTGAGAGGTCTGAGGGGTCGGAGGGGTCTGAGGGGTCTGAGGGGTCTGAGGGGTCTGAGGGGTCTGAGGGGTCGGAGGGGACCGTCTGAGGGGTCTGAGGGGTCTGAGGGGTCTGAGGGGTCTGAGATGTTCCTAGGTTGGCCACCGGGTCTCTAAAAGGCTTATCCTCCAAATATGGATTGTTTTTTCTATCAGATTCTATAATTGAATAGAGAAGCATGAATAAGGCTTTATTTATCTCTCCCTTTCCCTATACCAACACCAATCCATTGTGTGGGTCCCTGTCCCTATACCAACACCAATCCATTGTGTGGGTCCCTGTCCCTGTCCCTATACAAACACCAATCCATTGTGTGGGTCCCTGTCCCTGTCCCTGTCCCTATACCAACACCAATCCATTGTGTGGGTCCCTGTCCCTACACCAACACCAATCCATTGTGTGGGTCCCTGTCCCTATACCAACACCAATCCATTGTGTGGGTCCCTGTCCCTATACCAACACCAATCCATTGTGTGGGTCCCTTTCCCTATACCAACACCAATCCATTGTGTGGGTCCCTGTCCCTATACCAACACCAATCCATTGTGTGGGTCCCTTTCCCTATACCAACACCAATCCATTGTGTGGGTCCCTGTCCCTATACCAACACCAATCCATTGTGTGGGTCCCTTTCCCTATACCAACACCAATCCATTGTGTGGGTCCCTGTCCCTACACCAACACCAATCCATTATGTGGGTCCCTGTCCCTGTCCCTATACCAACACCAATCCATTGTGTGGGTCCCTGTCCCTACACCAACACCAATCCATTATGTGGGTCCCTGTCCCTGTCCCTATACCAACACCAATCCATTGTGTGGGTCCCTGTCGCTATACCAACACCAATCCATTGTGTGGGTCCCTTTCCCTATACCAACACCAATCCATTGTGTGGGTCCCTGTCCCTACACCAACACCAATCCATTATGTGGGTCCCTGTCCCTGTCCCTATACCAACACCAATCCATTGTGTGGGTCCCTGTCGCTATACCAACACCAATCCATTGTGTGGGTCCCTGTCCCTATACCAACACCAATCCATTGTGTGGGTCCCTGTCCATGTCCCTATACAAACACCAATCCATTGTGTGGGTCCCTGTCCCTGTCCCTGTCCCTATACCAACACCAATCCATTGTGTGGGTCCCTGTCCCTATACCAACACCAATCCATTGTGTGGGTCCCTGTCCATGTCCCTATACAAACACCAATCCATTGTGTGGGTCCCTGTCCATGTCCCTATACCAACACCAATCCATTGTGTGGGTCCCTGTCCCTGTCCCTATACAAACACCAATCCATTGTGTGGGTCCCTGTCCCTATACCAACACCAATCCATTGTGTGGATCCCTGTCCCTATACCAACACCAATCCATTGTGTGGATCCCTGTCCCTATACCAACACCAATCCATTGTGTGGGTCCCTTTCCCTATACCAACACCAATCCATTGTGTGGGTCCCTGTCCCTATACCAACACCAATCCATTGTGTGGGTCCCTTTCCCTATACCAACACCAATACATTGTGTGGGTCCCTTTCCCTATACCAACACCAATCCATTGTGTGGGTCCCTGTCCCTACACCAACACCAATCCATTATGTGGGTCCCTGTCCCTGTCCCTATACCAACACCAATCCATTGTGTGGGTCCCTGTCGCTATACCAACACCAATCCATTGTGTGGGTCCCTGTCCCTATACCAACACCAATCCATTGTGTGGGTCCCTGTCCCTATACCAACACCAATCCATTGTGTGGGTCCCTGTCCCTGTCCCTGTCCCTATACCAACACCAATCCATTGTGTGGGTCCCTGTCCCTATACCAACACCAATCCATTGTGTGGGTCCCTGTCCCTATACCAACACCAATCCATTGTGTGGGTCCCTGTCCCTATACCAACACCAATCCATTGTGTGGGTCCCTGTCCCTATACCAACACCAATCCATTGTGTGGGTCCCTGTCCCTGTCCCTATACCAACACCAATCCATTGTGTGGGTCCCTGTCCCTGTCCCTGTCCCTATACCAACACCAATCCATTGTGTGGGTCCCTGTCCCTGTCCCTATACCAACACCAATCCATTGTGTGGGTCCCTGTCCCTATACCAACACAAATCCATTGTGTGGGTCCCTGTCCCTATACCAACACCAATCCATTGTGTGGGTCCCTATCCCTATACCAACACCAATCCATTGTGTTGGTCCCTGTCCCTGTCCCTGTCCCTATACCAACACCAATCCATTGTGTGGGTCCCTGTCCCTATACCAACACCAATCCATTGTGTGGGTCCCTGTCCCTATACCAACACCAATCCATTGTGTGGGTCCCTGTCCATGTCCCTATACCAACACCAATCCATTGTGTGGGTCCCTGTCCCTATACCAACACCAATCCATTGTGTGGGTCCCTGTCCATGTCCCTATACCAACACCAATCCATTGTGTGGGTCCCTGTCCCTATACCAACACCAATCCATTGTGTGGGTCCCTGTCCCTGTCCCTGTACCAACAACCAATCCATTGTGTGGGTCCCTGTCCCTGTCCCTATCCCTGTACCAACAACCAATCCATTGTGTGGGTCCCTGTCCCTATACCAACACCAATCCATTGTGTGGGTCCCTGTCCCTATACCAACACCAATCCATTGTGTGGGTCCCTGTCCCTGTCCCTGTCCCTATACCAACACCAATCCATTGTGTGGGTCCCTGTTAGTTAACTTTTCTATTCATGTTCATATTGAGCAACATTGCCCCAAAATGTCAGTGTCTCCATGACCCTGAGCTAAATTAAATCTTACATATTAACCTACAAAAATGCAATCGAAATGTCTGGAGATAATCATCTCAAAATCATAGCTGTCTTCAATTGCATTCTTTGTCTTCGAGCCACTGGAGAGAAATACCTTCTTACATTATCTAATACAGAGAACTTGAATGCTGTCTTAAAAGTCTGGACAAATATGTTTTGAAAATGTAGCCCTTAGCAGGCCCAGAGGAACATCATGCAGGGCCCGACAGTCTGATGTTTGTTGTCTCCTAGTTCAGTGTCCCAAGGAACATCATGCAGGGCCTGACAGTCTGATGTTTGTTGTCTCCTAGTTCAGTGTCCAGAGGAACATCATGCAGGGCCTGACAGTCTGATGTTTGTTGTCTCCTAGTTCAGTGCCCAGAGGAACATCATGCAGGGCCCGACAGTCTGATGTTTGTTGTCTCCTCGTTCAGTGTCCAGAGGAACATCATGCAGGGCCTGACAGTCTGATGTTTGTTGTCTCCTAGTTCAGTGCCCAGAGGAACATCATGCAGGGCCCGACAGTCTGATGTTTGTTGTCTCCTCGTTCAGTGTCCAGAGGAACATCATGCAGGGCCTGACAGTCTGATGTTTGTTGTCTCCTAGTTCAGTGTCCAGAGGAACATCATGCAGGGCCTGACAGTCTGATGTTTGTTGTCTCCTCGTTCAGTGTCCAGAGGAACATCATGCAGGGCCTGACAGTCTGATGTTTGTTGTCTCCTAGTTCAGTGTCCAGAGGAACATCATGCAGGGCCTGGCAGTCTGATGTTTGTTGTCTCCTAGTTCAGTGTCCAGAGGAACATCATGCAGGGCCTGACAGTCTGATGTTTGTTGTCTCCTCGTTCAGTGTCCAGAGGAACATCATGCAGGGCCTGACAGTCTGATGTTTGTTGTCTCCTCGTTCAGTGTCCAGAGGAACATCATGCAGGGCCTGACAGTCTGATGTTTGTTGTCTCCTAGTTCAGTGTCCAGAGGAACATCATGCAGGGCCTGACAGTCTGATGTTTGTTGTCTCCTCGTTCAGTGTCCAGAGGAACATCATGCTGGGCCCGACAGTCTGATGTTTGTTGTCTCCTAGTTCAGTGTCCAGAGGAACATCATGCAGGGCCTGACAGTCTGATGTTTGTTGTCTCCTAGTTCAGTGCCCAGAGGAACAGCATGCAGGGCCTGATGTTTGTTGTCTCCTAGTTCAGTGTCCAGAGGAACATCATGCAGGGCCCGACAGTCTGATGTTTGTTGTCTCCTAGTTCAGTGTCCAGAGGAACATCATGCAGGGCCTGACAGTCTGATGTTTGTTGTCTCCTAGTTCAGTGTCCAGAGGAACATCATGCAGGGCCTGACAGTCTGATGTTTGTTGTCTCCTAGTTCAGTGTCCAGAGGAACATCATGCAGGGCCCGACAGTCTGATGTTTGTTGTCTCCTAGTTCAGTGTCCAGAGGAACATCATGCAGGGCCTGACAGTCTGATGTTTGTTGTCTCCTAGTTCAGTGTCCAGAGGAACATCATGCAGGGCCTGGCAGTCTGATGTTTGTTGTCTCCTAGTTCAGTGCCCAGAGGAACATCATGCAGGGCCTGACAGTCTGATGTTTGTTGTCTCCTAGTTCAGTGTCCAGAGGAACATCATGCAGGGCCTGACAGTCTGATGTTTGTTGTCTCCTAGTTCAGTGTCCAGAGGAACATCATGCAGGGCCTGACAGTCTGATGTTTGTTGTCTCCTAGTTCAGTGTCCAGAGGAACAGCATGCAGGGCCTGACAGTCTGATGTTTGTTGTCTCCTAGTTCAGTGTCCAGAGGAACATCATGCAGGGCCTGACAGTCTGATGTTTGTTGTCTCCTAGTTCAGTGTCCAGAGGAACATCATGCAGGGCCTGACAGTCTGATGTTTGTTGTCTCAAAGGTTAAGTGCCCAGAGGAACATCATGCAGGGCCTGACAGTCTGATGTTTGTTGTCTCCTAGTTCAGTGTCCAGAGGAACATCATGCAGGGCCTGACAGTCTGATGTTTGTTGTCTCCTAGTTCAGTGTCCAGAGGAACATCATGCAGGGCCCGACAGTCTGATGTTTGTTGACACAGTTAAATTGTTGTATCCTTCTTACCGCCCAATGAAACACTTCCACCTCCCCCAACCAGTGGTGGAAAAAGTACCCAATTGTTATACTTGAGGAAAAGTAAACATCCCTCAATAGAAAATGACTCAAGTAAAAGTGAATGTCACCCAGTAAAATACTACTTGAGTAAAAGTCTAAAATAAATTATTTTTTAAATATACTTAAGTATCAAACGTAAATGTTATTGCAAAATACGTCTAGTGGTTTACGTCTAGTGGTTTACATCTAGTGGTTTACATCTAGTGGTATACATCTAGTGGTTTACATCTAGTGGTATACATCTAGTGGTTTAAGTCTAGTGGTTTACGTCTAGTGGTTTAAGTCTAGTGGTTTACGTCTAGTGGTTTAAGTCTAGTGGTTTAAGTCTAGTGGTTTACGTCTAGTGGTTTACCTCTAGTGGTTTACATCTAGTGGTTTACATCTAGTGATTTACGTCTAGTGGTTTACATCTAGTGGTTTACATCTAGTGGTTTACGTCTAGTGGTTTACATCTAGTGGTTTACGTCTAGTGGTTTACGTCTAGTGGTTTACGTCTAGTGGTTTACGTCTAGTGGTTTACATCTAGTGGTTTACATCTAGTGGTTTAAGTCTAGTGGTTTACGTCTAGTGGTTTACATCTAGTGGATTACATCTAGTGGTTTACATCTAGTGGTTTACCTCTAGTGGTTTACATCTAGTGGTTTAAGTCTAGTGGTTTATGTCTAGTGGTTTACATCTAGTGGATTACATCTAGTGGTTTACATCTAGTGGTTTACCTCTAGTGGTTTACGTCTAGTGGTTTACATCTAGTGGTTTACCTCTAGTGGTTTACCTCTAGTGGTTTACCTCTAGTGGTTTACCTCTAGTGGTTTACGTCTAGTGGTTTACGTCTAGTGGTTTACATCTAGTGGTTTACCTCTAGTGGTTTACCTCTAGTGGTTTACCTCTAGTGGTTTACCTCTAGTGGTTTACGTCTAGTGGTTTACGTCTAGTGGTTTACATCTAGTGGTTTACCTCTAGTGGTTTACCTCTAGTGGTTTACCTCTAGTGGTTTACGTCTAGTGGTTTACAGTACATCTACGTTAACACAGCTATCTCATTATCTTCTGTTTTGCTCTCTCTCATAATCCTTCAACATCTTTTCTACACTCTCAGAAAAAAGGTGCTATCTAGAACCAAAAAGGGTTATTCCGCTGTCCCCATAGGAGAACCCTTTGAAGAACCCCTTTTGGTTCCAGGTAGAACCATTTCCACAGCAGGTTTCTACATGGAACCGAAAAGAGTTCTATCTGGAACCGAAAAGAGTTCTATCTGGAACCAAAAAGAGTTCTACCTGGAATTAGGGGCCAGCCGCAGAACCCCTTTGGAACTGTTTTTATCTAAGAGTGTATAGAGATGATGATCTTCAATAACCTCAGTGTAACATGTTTGGCCTCAAACTCGCGTTTCACAGGAAACGTGATTCATTCCTGATTAAGCTCCTTGGCATCGTCTTGTTAATAAAGTCCGTCACTTCCTCACTCTTCCTACGTCTTCTTTGGGTTGGATCTGAGCTGCGTGTCTTGCATGTATGGACATTTATCCACAGGACATTCCTGTGTGATGACGTGATGGGTGATGTTGTGTGCTCTTACATCGCTTCTTCAACTACTGCTGCTGGACCTGTGTTACTCGGGCAAAGCTATCGGATGAATCACCAAACACCTAACCTGCCTCGCGCTGAACAACTGTCGCTTTTTAGAGCCTTTAAGTATGGTGGCAATAGTCCAGTAATTACATTTAAATGCAGTCGTTGGCTGAAAGCTGTACAGTACAGAACGACGTGTCACAGTGAGGGACGAAGTGGGACAACATGACATGGTGTTTGGAGGGTTGAGACAGAGCCTATAGCTCCACACACATCATGTCATCACATTCTTTGTCAATCGTGGGCTTTCTAATGTTGACACAATTTGTTTTGTGAACTGATCCAGATTCTGTATGCTCCATGGGCACTAGGGCGGTGTCCCAAATGACACCCTATTCCCTATACAGTGCACTACAGCAGACCAATGGGGCCAGTGCTGCTCAAAAGTAGTCCATTACGTAGAGGAGAAGGTTGCTATTTGGAACACAGCTCTTACTGTTTTATATCCTGAGAAGTGACTGCTCACACATGATGAGAGGACCGCTTTAGCCGGGGTCTACTGTTTGTCTTGGAACTCCACCACGGTCAGTCTCCGTCTCCCACCTGTGGAAATAACCCGGTTTCATGACCACGCCATTACTCTTCTCCAATCACCATAGTAACCCCCCCACACACACACACACACTTACAGGATACCACACAGTAATGCATGACATGTATGTTACTCTACAAATCACAGATCTAACTGGATATTGTTGAGATGAATCCTATGATGGTAGGTAGAGACAGATGTTGATGCAGGGGAAATACAACCGTAAAGATTGTGTGGTTGTGGTAGAGCCATGAAGCTGTGAGAAGCCATATACATTGTTATCTAGTGTATCATTTAAGTCCTTCTATTTCTATGGTGGAAGCATCCATGTCCTCCATAACTTATTCAGGGGAGTGGAGGTTGTCTTCAGTCACTTCTGATTACAGACAGTGTCCCTCTTAATGCTGTGCTGATCGATCCCCAGTGACTATGTCCCATTCCCTCCACCCCCAACATTCACCACCTCCTAGGGTCTGGCTAGCTATGACCTCCACTACCCCCTCCCCACCATCACCACCCCCCTCTAACGGCCTCCAGCTAGCCAAAGTAAACACGCCCAGCCGTAAGCAGGGAGTAGTCTGGGAGTCTGCATCACAGCCTGGAAGCCTGCATCAGTCTGGGAGTCTGCATCACAGCCTGGGAGTCTGCATCAGTCTGGGAGTCTGCATCACAGCCTGGGAGTCTGCATCACAGCCTGGGAGCCTGCATCAGTCTGGGAGTCTGCATCACAGCCTGGGAGTCTGCATCACAGCCTGGGAGTCTGCATCACAGCCTGGGAGTCTGCATCACAGCCTGGGAGTCTGCATCAGCCTGGGAGCCTGCATCAGTCTGGGAGCCTGCATCACAGCCTGGGAGTCTGCATCACAGCCTGGGAGCCTGCATCACAGCCTGGGAGCCTGCATCAGTCTGGGAGTCTGCATCACAGCCTGGGAGCCTGCATCAGTCTGGGAGTCTGCATCACAGCCTGGGAGTCTGCATCACAGCCTGGGAGTCTGCATCACAGCCTGGGAGTCTGCATCACAGCCTGGGAGTCTGCATCAGCCTGGGAGCCTGCATCAGTCTGGGAGCCTGCATCAGCCTGGGAGTCTGCATCTGCCTGGGAGTCTGCATCAGTCTGGGAACCTGAATCAGCCTGGGAGCCTGCATCAGCCTGGGAGTCTGCATCACAGCCTGGGAGTCTGCATCACAGCCTGGGAGTCTGCATCACAGCCTGGGAGTCTGCATCAGCCTGGGAGCCTGCATCAGTCTGGGAGCCTGCATCAGCCTGGGAGTCTGCATCTGCCTGGGAGTCTGCATCAGTCTGGGAGCCTGAATCAGCCTGGGAGCCTGCATCAGCCTGGGAGTCTGCATCAGCCTGGGAGTCTGCATCACAGCCTGGGAGTCTGCATCACAGCCTGGGAGTCTGCATCAGCCTGGGAGCCTGCATCAGTCTGGGAGCCTGCATCAGCCTGGGAGCCTGCATCAGTCTGGGAGTCTGCATCACAGCCTGGGAGCCTGCATCAGTCTGGGAGTCTGCATCACAGCCTGGGAGTCTGCATCACAGCCTGGGAGTCTGCATCACAGCCTGGGAGTCTGCATCACAGCCTGGGAGTCTGCATCAGCCTGGGAGCCTGCATCAGTCTGGGAGCCTGCATCAGCCTGGGAGTCTGCATCTGCCTGGGAGTCTGCATCAGTCTGGGAGCCTGAATCAGCCTGGGAGCCTGCATCAGCCTGGGAGTCTGCATCAGCCTGGGAGTCTGCATCACAGCCTGGGAGCCTGAATCAGCCTGGGAGCCTGCATCAGTCTGGGAGCCTGCATCAGCCTGGGAGTCTGCATCACAGCCTGGGAGCCTGAATCAGTCTGGGAGCCTGAATCAGCCTGGGAGCCTGCATCAGTCTGGGAGCCTGCATCAGTCTGGGAGCCTGCATCAGTCTGGGAGTCTGCATCTGCCTGGGAGTCTGCATCTGCCTGGGAGTCTGCATCACAGCCTGGGAGCCTGCATCTGCCTGGGAGTCTGCATCTGCCTGGGAGTCTGCATCAGTCTGGGAGCCTGAATCAGCCTGGGAGTCTGCATCTGCCTGGGAGTCTGCATCAGTCTGGGAGCCTGCATCAGCCTGGGAGTCTGCATCTGCCTGGGAGTCTGCATCAGTCTGGGAGCCTGAATCAGCCTGGGAGCCTGCATCAGCCTGGGAGTCTGCATCAGTCTGGGAGTCTGCATCAGTCAGAAGGGGCATGACAACACCTCAATAGAAAGAGGATGGATACTAGGAGCAGGCCTTGCCTTAATGGGACCTGCATCAGACACATAGAATAGCCTCTTCAATACTTCTGATCAAAGCTCTAATTGGGTCTATGAATTGTCCCAAAGACAAAATGACAAAATAGTTTCCCGTCCCTGAAATAGACGCAGGAGGAAACTTGGTGGGTGATCATGTTGTTTCAGTGTTGTACAAACGCATCACGTAAACACAGGCCCATGCTGAGACTCACATCCAATATGCTCTCAATCAGTGTCTTTCGGGCCTCCAGGAAAGCTCCACACACACACAAACGCACACACACACGCACGCACGCACACACGCACGCACGCACGCACACACACACACGCACGCACGCACGCACACACACACACGCACACACACACACACGCACGCACGCACACACACACACACACGCACGCACGCACACACGCACGCACGCACGCACGCACGCACGCACGCACGCACGCACGCACGCACACACACACGCACGCACGCACGCACGCACGCACGCACGCACACACACACACACACACACACACACACACACACACACACACACACACACACACACACACACACACACACACACACACACACACACACACACATGGCCCTGGGCATGCATTTGGGAGGTGGTCTCAACTTACTGTTGATCTTTAGAATAGTGGAACACACAAGGTGCAATTACAACATGTGGCTGTACATCAGCAGTTTTCCTCTTGTAATGTCAGTCACTTGTAATGTCAGTCATTTTTGGGGTGGGATTGTTATCTAAACTTGTAGTAATCATGGCTGAATGACCAACCGGGTACGAAGGGCACATACATGGCCAGGGGCCCCGACCTCCAGGGGCCCCCATTGATTTTGTTAGTCACTCTCACTCAGATATCATATGAAAACGGCATAAGTCATGGCAAAATGAGTAGAGTTGCAGGAAATGACATGTAAAACTGAAAATGTTATCTCCTCCCTATGGTAAAATGAGTAGAATTACACTTTAAAACGTCAATATTTTCGCTATGCCCCATGGCAAAATATATATATTTGCAGGAAATGAACTTAAAAACATGATTGTTTTCTCTCCGCTGTCAATAAAGGAATGTTTTGCCCGCAAGGTGGTGGGGCCCCCAACCAAGTCTCACTTATGACCCCCAAAAGGCTAGGGCCGGCTCTGGACACACACACACCACACACCACACACCACACACACACACCCCCACAGGCTATTTTTTACTAGATGTTCATGACTGAGGGAGGTGAGACTAAACTAAACAGTCTTCTCAGCAGCAGGCTCCATCACGTCTCTGTGCTACACACACACACACACACACACACACACACACACACACACACACACACACACACACACACACACACACACACACACACACACACACACACACACACACACACACACACACACACACACACACACACACACACACACACACGCTGGCGCAGGTCTCTGTGTCAGGCTATTTTCACTAGGCGTTTAGTTGAGAAATTATCTCTACCCTCCAGCCTGCTGCACGTCACAGGAGCCTGGCTGCCTAGACTCATGTCACACGTCTTATCACCAGAGAACTAGGACCTGTGTCCTGGTCTGTCAAGGCAGCGCTGCTAATGCAAAAATCAGACCCTACAATTACTGTACTGTGACCAACTACAAACACAAACCAAGAGTACAGGAGAAACGGGGGCTTTTCCACTGATTGACTATAAAATAGTAGCAAAGTTATTTCACAAACGCATTCAAATTAGTCCCGTTTAAAAAAAATGTTTAAATGATGTAAACATTTGTATTAGATGCTATCGCTGGCTGTGATTGGCTGGGTATAGGGTGGAGTACCAGGGGACCTCTTGATTAATGGATGGACGTTTCCTGTGAGAGGGTGGTTGCCATGTTTAAAGCGTTGACCTTTGGATGGGTGCGTTTTTGTTTTGGCCATTACTCTTTACTGACTGGTGCGATGATGCCTTTCTCTCACCCGACTCAATGATTGGCTTATCAAAACAGTTTGTTCAGTTGTCTCAATCATATTTGTAATGAAGTACGACGCCCACTTCCTACGGCGAGTGTTATGATTGGCTTATCAAAACGGTACTTTGTTCAGTTGTCTCAATTATATTTGTAATGAAGAACGACGCCCACTTCCTATGGCGAGTGTTACGATTGGCTTGTTCTGAGGTGTTGAAAAAGGCTTAGGCAGTTACATCACCCCTGTTCTAGTAGTGAGTTGTATTTACCCAACACCCCTTATGTTCTCATTAGTGGTACCTACAAGTCACCCCGCTTGTATCAGCCAATCACAGTCTGCCATTCCCCTGTGCACCTCACTGAACCCCGCTCCTGTCTTCAGAGTGAGGTCACGGTCTGAAGAGAATGGACTCGTTGTACTGTTCCTTACTAATCTGTATTTGACTTGTGTTTTAGGGCGTTGTATCTACTTGTACGTAGTGTCCGACAAGTCCTTACTTTAGTTGGATGTTGCAGAGGCGGTCAAGGTCGTATTCACCATGTTTATGAGGTATTTTCCTTTCGTGTGTGTCATGCTACTGCTAGCCAGCTAAGCCAGAATGTTAGCCAGTAATGCTAGCTTGTTTGGCCTGGTGGTGAAGCTCGCATCGTTTTAAAGGGAAATATATGATTTGTATTGTCTGTTTATGCGTATAGCTGTGTTTATGGACATTCAGCACCTTGATATACCTTCACTCTACTGTTGTCACGACTTCCGTCCACTTCCGTCGGGTCCCTCTCCTCGTTCGGGCGGCGTTCGGCGGTCGACGCCGCCGGCCTTCTAGCCACCGCCGATCCCACTTTTAATTTTCCATTTGTTTTGTCTTTGTCTTATCACACCTGGCTTCACTCAACCAATTACCTGTTTATTATTTAACCCTCTGTTCCCCAGGTATTGTTTGTTTATTGTTTATTGTATTTTCGGTCCGTCATGGTGTGCTCGTGATGTTACTTTGTACATTTGTCTTATTGAGTAAAAAGTAAGTTGATTACTCATATATGCCGTCCTGTGCCTGACTCTCTACATCAGCTACACACAGGACCCTTACAACTGTGTACTGAAATTGTAGCATGTCATTTAACCTTCGGGCTCCCGAGTGGCCACAGCGGTCTAAGACTCTGCATCTCAGTGCCTGGAGGCATCACTACAGACCCTGGTTCGATTCCAGGCTGTATCACAACCGGCTGTGATTGGGAGTCCCACAGGGCGGCTCACAATTGACCCAGCGTTGTTTCCGCTATGCCGTCATTGTAAATAAGAGTTAGTTCTTAACTGACTTGCCTGGTTAACTAAAGGATAAAGAGATAAAGACCTGTTCCTCGGTGTGGTTACAGTTCCACGTCGTGGTCTCGGGGTCACATTTCAGTTACTTTCTATGTCATATTCCATTGGAGTAGATTTATCACACCAGTAATTGGGCCTTTGTCCTGTGAGTGTATTTCTCTATTATAGCTGGTGTATTTGACATATCATGTCATAGCAGGATAGAGATGGTGTTATACTATGTCTACTGTATAGCAACATGTATATCTCCACAGTCTAGTCTATGGGCCTGTATGTTTTCTATGTCATCTGGTCTACTGTATAGCAACATGTATATCTCCACAGTCTAGTCTATGGGCCTGTATGTTTTCTATGTCATCTGGTCTACTGTATAGCAACATGTATATCTCCACAGTCCAGTCTATGGGCCTGTATGTTTTCTATGTCATCTGGTCTACTGTATAGCAACATGTATATCTCCACAGTCTAGTCTATGGGCCTGTATGTTTTCTATGTAATCTGGTCTACTGTATAGCAACATGTATATCTCCACAGTCTAGTCTATGGGCCTGTATGTTTTCTATGTCATCTGGTCTACTGTATAGCAACATGTATATCTCCACAGTCTAGTCTATGGGCCTGTATGTTTTCTATGTAATCTGGTCTACTGTATAGCAACATGTATATCTCCACAGTCTAGTCTATGGGCCTGTATGTTTTCTATGTAATCTGGTCTACTGTATAGAAACATGTATATCTCCACAGTCTAGTCTATGGGCCTGTATGTTTTCTATGTCATCTAGTCTACTGTATAGCAACATGTATATCTCCACAGTCTAGTCTATGTAATCCGGTACTCATGGTTATTCCTTTCTATTCTTTCTCCATAGAAACACTTTCATACACTCACATGTTACTGTGAGCCGTCATTACAGAGGAGTGTGGTGTGTTGACTCCATATCTGAAATAAACCTGTTCTGAAGACATCGGACATGTTGTTGCCAGACATCTGACATGTTGTTGCCAGACATCTGACATGTTGTTGCCAGACAGACCTCGTGGCTGAACCTTATCCACTGGCCCCTACAGAGCCTTCAGGTGGTTGAACCTTATTCACTGGCCCCTACAGAGCATTCAGACAGACCTGGTGGTTGAACCTTATCCACTGGCCCCTACAGAGCATTCAGACAGACCTGGTGGTTGAACCTTATCCACTGGCCCCTACAGAGCCTTCAGGTGGTTGAACCTTATCCACTGGCCCCTACAGAGCATTCAGACAGACCTGGTGGTTGAACCTTATCCACTGGCCCCTACAGAGCCTTCAGGTGGTTGAACCTTATCCACTGGCTCCTACAGAGCCTTCAGGTGGTTCAACCTTATTCACTGGCCCCTACAGAGCCTTCAGGTGGTTGAACCTTATTCACTGGCCCCTACAGAGCCTTCAGGTGGTTGAACCTTATTCACTGGCCCCTACAGAGCATTCAGGTGGTTGAACCTTATTCACTGGCCCCTACAGAGCATTCAGGTGGTTGAACCTTATTCACTGGCTCCTACAGAGCCTTCAGAAAGTATTCAAACCCCTGGACTTATTCCACATGTTGTTGTGTTACAGCCTGAATTCAACATGGATTAAACACATGTTCTCTCTCACACATCTACACATCTATTACCCATAATGACAAAGTGAAAACATGTTTTTAGAAATGTTTGCAAATCATTTGAAAATTCAATCAAGTAAATATCTAATTTACATAAGTATTCACACCAATATATGTTAGAAACACCTTTGGCAGTGATTACAGCTGTGAGGCTTTCTGGGTCAGCCTCTAAGAGCTTTGCACACCTGGATTGTCCAATATTCTTTTGAAAATTCTTCAAGCTCTGTCAAGTTGGTTGTTGATCATTGCCAGACATCCATTTTCAGGTCTCGCCATTGATCTTCAAGTCTATTTAAGTCAAAACTGTAACTAGGACAGTCAGGAACATTCAACGTCGTCTTGATAAGCAACTCCAATGTAAATGTGGCCTTGTGTTTTAGGTTATTGTCCTGCAGAAAGGTGAATTAATCTCCCAGTGTCTGTTGGAAAACAGACTGAACAAGGTTTTCCTCTAAGATTTTGCCTGTGCTCTATTCCATTTTTTAAATAAAAAAATCTCTCTAGTCCTTGCAAATGACAAGCATACCCAGAACATGATGCAGCCACCACCATGCTTGAAAATATAAAGAGTGTTACTCAGTGATGTGTTGGATTTGTCCCAAACATAAAGCTTTGTATTCAGGAAACAATGTTTGGGCATTTTTACTTCAGTGAGTTGTTGCAAACAGAATACATGTTTTGGAATATTTTATTCTGTACAGTCTTCCTTCTTTTCACTCTGTCATTTAGGTTAGTATTGTGGAGTAACTACAATGTTGTTGATCCATCCTCAGTTTTCACCTATCACAGCCATTAAACTCTGTAACTGTTTTAAAGTCACCAATGGCCCCATGGTGAAATCCCTGAGCGGTTTCCTTCCTCTCTGGCAACTGAGTTAGGAAGGATGCCTGTATCTTTATAGTGACTCAGTGTGTTGATACCCCATCCAAAGTGTAATTATTAACTTCACCATTCTCAAAGGGATATTCAATGTCTGCTTTTTACTTTTTACTCATCTACCAAGAGATGCCCTTCTTTGTGAGGTATTGGAAAACCTCCCTGGTCTTTGTGGTTGAATCTGTATTTGAAATTCACTGTTCGACTGAGGGGCCTTACAATTAAGGTCTGTGTATGTGTGGGGAACAGAGATGATGTAGTCATTCAAAAATCATGTTAAACCGACCAGTAGCTCTCAGCCAGTAGAGACTGCTGAGGGGAGGACTTCATCACAGCCTACCTACCAGTAGCTCTCAGCCAGTAGAGACTGCTGAGGGGAGGACTTCATCACAGCCTACCTACCAGTAGCTCTCAGCCAGTAGAGACTGCTGAGGGGAGGACTTCATCACAGCCTACCTTCAGTGCTGAGGGAGGACTTCAGCCAGTAGAGACTCTTCATCACAGTAGAGAGCTCTCAGCCAGTAGAGACTGGGGGGAGGACTTCATCACAGCCTACCTACCAGTAGCTCTCAGCCAGTAGAGACTGCTGAGGGGAGGACTTCATCACAGCCTACCTACCAGTAGCTCTCAGCCAGTAGAGACTGCTGAGGGAGGACTTCATCACAGCCTACCTACCAGTAGCTCTCAGCCAGTAGAGACTGCTGAGGGAGGACTTCATCACAGCCTACCTACCAGTAGCTCTCAGCCAGTAGAGACTGCTGAGGGGAGGACTTCATCACAGCCTACCTACCAGTAGCTCTCAGCCAGTAGAGACTGCTGAGGGGAGGACTTCATCACAGCCTACCTACCAGTAGCTCTCAGCCAGTAGAGACTGCTGAGGGGAGGACTTCATCACAGCCTACCTACCAGTAGCTCTCAGCCAGTAGAGACTGCTGAGGGGAGGACTTCATCACAGCCTACCTACCAGTAGCTCTCAGCCAGTAGAGACTGCTGAGGGAGGACTTCATCACAGCCTACCTACCAGTAGCTCTCAGCCAGTAGAGACTGCTGAGGGGAGGACTTCATCACAGCCTACCGACCAGTAGCTCTCAGCCAGTAGAGACTGCTGAGGGAGGACTTCATCACAGCCTACCTACCAGTAGCTCTCAGCCAGTAGAGACTGCTGAGGGGAGGACTTCATCACAGCCTACCTACCAGTAGCTCTCAGCCAGTAGAGACTGCTGAGGGGAGGACTTCATCACAGCCTACCTACCAGTAGCTCTCAGCCAGTAGAGACTGCTGAGGGGAGGACTTCATCACAGCCTACCTACCAGTAGCTCTCAGCCAGTAGAGACTGCTGAGGGGTGGACTTCATCACAGCCTACCTACCAGTAGCTCTCAGCCAGTAGAGACTGCTGAGGGAGGACTTCATCACAGCCTAACTTCCAGTAGCTCTCAGCCAGTAGAGACTGCTGGGGGAGGACTTCATCACAGCCTACCTACCAGTAGCTCTCAGCCAGTAGAGACTGCTGAGGGAGGACTTCATCACAGCCTACCTACCAGTAGCTCTCAGCCAGTAGAGACTGCTGAGGGGAGGACTTCATCACAGCCTACCTACCAGTAGCTCTCAGCCAGTAGAGACTGCTGAGGGGAGGACTTCATCACAGCCTACCTACCAGTAGCTCTCAGCCAGTAGAGACTGCTGAGGGGAGGACTTCATCACAGCCTACCTACCAGTAGCTCTCAGCCAGTAGAGACTGCTGAGGGGAGGACTTCATCACAGCCTACCTACCAGCCTACCTACCAGTAGCTCTCAGCCAGTAGAGACTGCTGAGGGGAGGACTTCATCACAGCCTACCTACCAGTAGCTCTCAGCCAGTAGAGACTGCTGAGGGGAGGACTTCATCACAGCCTACCTACCAGTAGCTCTCAGCCAGTAGAGACTGCTGAGGGGAGGACTTCATCACAGCCTACCTACCAGTAGCTCTCAGCCAGTAGAGACTGCTGAGGGGAGGACTTCATCAAAGCCTACCTACCAGTAGCTCTCAGCCAGTAGAGACTGCTGAGGGGGGGGACTTCATCACAGCCTACCTACCAGTAGCTCTCAGCCAGTAGAGACTGCTGAGGGGAGGACTTCATCACAGCCTACCTACCAGTAGCTCTCAGCCAGTAGAGACTGCTGAGGGGAGGACTTCATCACAGCCTACCTACCAGTAGCTCTCAGCCAGTAGAGACTGCTGAGGGAGGACTTCATCACAGCCTACCTACCAGTAGCTCTCAGCCAGTAGAGACTGCTGAGGGGAGGACTTCATCACAGCCTACCTACCAGTAGCTCTCAGCCAGTAGAGACTGCTGAGGGGAGGACTTCATCACAGCCTACCTACCAGTAGCTCTCAGCCAGTAGAGACTGCTGAGGGGAGGACTTCATCACAGCCTACCTACCAGTAGCTCTCAGCCAGTAGAGACTGCTGAGGGGAGGACTTCATCACAGCCTACCTACCAGTAGCTCTCAGCCAGTAGAGACTGCTGAGGGGAGGACTTCATCACAGCCTACCTACCAGTAGCTCTCAGCCAGTAGAGACTGCTGAGGGGAGGACTTCATCACAGCCTACCTACCAGTAGCTCTCAGCCAGTAGAGACTGCTGAGGGGAGGACTTCATCACAGCCTACCTACCAGTAGCTCTCAGCCAGTAGAGACTGCTGAGGGGAGGACTTCATCACAGCCTACCTACCAGTAGCTCTCAGCCAGTAGAGACTGCTGAGGGAGGACTTCATCACAGCCTACCTACCAGTAGCTCTCAGCCAGTAGAGACTGCTGAGGGGAGGACTTCATCACAGCCTACCTACCAGTAGCTCTCAGCCAGTAGAGACTGCTGAGGGGAGGACTTCATCACAGCCTACCTACCAGTAGCTCTCAGCCAGTAGAGACTGCTGAGGGGAGGACTTCATCACAGCCTACCTACCAGTAGCTCTCAGCCAGTAGAGACTGCTGAGGGGAGGACTTCATCACAGCCTACCTACCAGTAGCTCTCAGCCAGTAGAGACTGCTGAGGGGAGGACTTCATCACAGCCTACCTACCAGTAGCTCTCAGCCAGTAGAGACTGCTGAGGGGAGGACTTCATCACAGCCTACCTACCAGTAGCTCTCAGCCAGTAGAGACTTCTGAGGGAGGACTTCATCACAGCCTACCTACCAGTAGCTCTCAGCCAGTAGAGACTGCTGAGGGAGGACTTCATCACAGCCTACCTACCAGTAGCTCTCAGCCAGTAGAGACTGCTGAGGGGAGGACTTCATCACAGCCTACCTACCAGTAGCTAGCCTCAGCCAGTAGAGACTGCTGAGGGGAGGACTTCATCACAGCCTACCTACCAGTAGCTCTCAGCCAGTAGAGACTGCTGAGGGGAGGACTTCATCACAGCCTACCTACCAGTAGCTCTCAGCCAGTAGAGACTGCTGAGGGGAGGACTTCATCACAGCCTACCTACCAGTAGCTCTCAGCCAGTAGAGACTGCTGAGGGGAGGACTTCATCACAGCCTACCTACCAGTAGCTCTCAGCCAGTAGAGACTGCTGAGGGGAGGACTTCATCACAGCCTACCTACCAGTAGCTCTCAGCCAGTAGAGACTGCTGAGGGGAGGACTTCATCACAGCCTACCTACCAGTAGCTCTCAGCCAGTAGAGACTGCTGAGGGGAGGACTTCATCACAGCCTACCTACCAGTAGCTCTCAGCCAGTAGAGACTGCTGAGGGGAGGACTTCATCACAGCCTACCTACCAGTAGCTCTCAGCCAGTAGAGACTGCTGAGGGGAGGACTTCATCACAGCCTACCTACCAGTAGCTCTCAGCCAGTAGAGACTGCTGAGGGGAGGACTTCATCACAGCCTACCTACCAGTAGCTCTCAGCCAGTAGAGACTGCTGAGGGGAGGACTTCATCACAGCCTACCTACCAGTAGCTCTCAGCCAGTAGAGACTGCTGAGGGGAGGACTTCATCACAGCCTACCTACCAGTAGCTCTCAGCCAGTAGAGACTGCTGAGGGGAGGACTTCATCACAGCCTACCTACCAGTAGCTCTCAGCCAGTAGAGACTGCTGAGGGGAGGACTTCATCACAGCCTACCTACCAGTAGCTCTCAGCCAGTAGAGACTGCTGAGGGGAGGACTTCATCACAGCCTACCTACCAGTAGCTCTCAGCCAGTAGAGACTGCTGAGGGGAGGACTTCATCACAGCCTACCTACCAGTAGCTCTCAGCCAGTAGAGACTGCTGAGGGGAGGACTTCATCACAGCCTACCTACCAGTAGCTCTCAGCCAGTAGAGACTGCTGAGGGGAGGACTTCATCACAGCCTACCTACCAGTAGCTCTCAGCCAGTAGAGACTGCTGAGGGGAGGACTTCATCACAGCCTACCTACCAGTAGCTCTCAGCCAGTAGAGACTGCTGAGGGAGGACTTCATCACAGCCTACCTACCAGTAGCTCTCAGCCAGTAGAGACTGCTGAGGGGAGGACTTCATCACAGCCTACCTACCAGTAGCTCTCAGCCAGTAGAGACTGCTGAGGGGAGGACTTCATCACAGCCTACCTACCAGTAGCTCTCAGCCAGTAGAGACTGCTGAGGGGAGGACTTCATCACAGCCTACCTACCAGTAGCTCTCAGCCAGTAGAGACTGCTGAGGGGAGGACTTCATCACAGCCTACCTACCAGTAGCTCTCAGCCAGTAGAGACTGCTGAGGGAGGACTTCATCACAGCCTACCTACCAGTAGCTCTCAGCCAGTAGAGACTGCTGAGGGGAGGACTTCATCACAGCCTACCTACCAGTAGCTCTCAGCCAGTAGAGACTGCTAGGGGAGGACTTCATCACAGCCTACCTACCAGTAGCTCTCAGCCAGTAGAGACTGCTGAGGGGAGGACTTCATCACAGCCTACCTACCAGTAGCTCTCAGCCAGTAGAGACTGCTGAGGGAGGACTTCATCACAGCCTACCTACCAGTAGCTCTCAGCCAGTAGAGACTGCTGAGGGGAGGACTTCATCACAGCCTACCTACCAGTAGCTCTCAGCCAGTAGAGACTGCTGAGGGAGGACTTCATCACAGCCTACCTACCAGTAGCTCTCAGCCAGTAGAGACTGCTGAGGGGAGGACTTCATCACAGCCTACCTACCAGTAGCTCTCAGCCAGTAGAGACTGCTGAGGGGAGGACTTCATCACAGCCTACCTACCAGTAGCTCTCAGCCAGTAGAGACTGCTGAGGGAGGACTTCATCACAGCCTACCTACCAGTAGCTCTCAGCCAGTAGAGACTGCTGAGGGAGGACTTCATCACAGCCTACCTACCAGTAGCTCTCAGCCAGTAGAGACTGCTGAGGGGAGGACTTCATCACAGCCTACCTACCAGTAGCTCTCAGCCAGTAGAGACTGCTGAGGGGAGGACTTCATCACAGCCTACCTACCAGTAGCTCTCAGCCAGTAGAGACTGCTGAGGGGAGGACTTCATCACAGCCTACCTACCAGTAGCTCTCAGCCAGTAGAGACTGCTGAGGGGAGGACTTCATCACAGCCTACCTACCAGTAGCTCTCAGCCAGTAGAGACTGCTGAGGGAGGACTTCATCACAGCCTACCTACCAGTAGCTCTCAGCCAGTAGAGACTGCTGAGGGGAGGACTTCATCACAGCCTACCTACCAGTAGCTCTCAGCCAGTAGAGACTGCTGAGGGAGGACTTCATCACAGCCTACCTACCAGTAGCTCTCAGCCAGTAGAGACTGCTGAGGGGAGGACTTCATCACAGCCTACCTACCAGTAGCTCTCAGCCAGTAGAGACTGCTGAGGGAGGACTTCATCACAGCCTACCTACCAGTAGCTCTCAGCCAGTAGAGACTGCTGAGGGAGGACTTCATCACAGCCTACCTACCAGTAGCTCTCAGCCAGTAGAGACTGCTGAGGGGAGGACTTCATCACAGCCTACCTACCAGTAGCTCTCAGCCAGTAGAGACTGCTGAGGGGGGACTTCATCACAGCCTACCTACCAGTAGCTCTCAGCCAGTAGAGACTGCTGAGGGAGGACTTCATCACAGCCTACCTACCAGTAGCTCTCAGCCAGTAGAGACTGCTGAGGGGAGGACTTCATCACAGCCTACCTACCAGTAGCTCTCAGCCAGTAGAGACTGCTGAGGGGAGGACTTCATCACAGCCTACCTACCAGTAGCTCTCAGCCAGTAGAGACTGCTGAGGGAGGACTTCATCACAGCCTAACTTCCAGTAGCTCTCAGCCAGTAGAGACTGCTGAGGGAGGACTTCATCACAGCCTACCTACCAGTAGCTCTCAGCCAGTAGAGACTGCTGGGGGAGGACTTCATCACAGCCTACCTACCAGTAGCTCTCAGCCAGTAGAGACTGCTGAGGGGTGGACTTCCTCACAGCCTACCTACCAGTAGCTCTCAGCCAGTAGAGACTGCTGAGGGAGGACTTCATCACAGCCTACCTACCAGTAGCTCTCAGCCAGTAGAGACTGCTGAGGGGAGGACTTCATCACAGCCTACCTACCAGTAGCTCTCAGCCAGTAGAGACTGCTGAGGGGAGGACTTCATCACAGCCTACCTACCAGTAGCTCTCAGCCAGTAGAGACTGCTGAGGGGAGGACTTCATCACAGCCTACCTACCAGTAGCTCTCAGCCAGTAGAGACTGCTGAGGGGAGGACTTCATCACAGCCTACCTACCAGTAGCTCTCAGCCAGTAGAGACTGCTGAGGGGAGGACTTCATCACAGCCTACCTACCAGTAGCTCTCAGCCAGTAGAGACTGCTGAGGGAGGACTTCATCACAGCCTACCTACCAGTAGCTCTCAGCCAGTAGAGACTGCTGAGGGGAGGACTTCATCACAGCCTACCTACCAGTAGCTCTCAGCCAGTAGAGACTGCTGAGGGGAGGACTTCATCACAGCCTACCTACCAGTAGCTCTCAGCCAGTAGAGACTGCTGAGGGGAGGACTTCATCACAGCCTACCTACCAGTAGCTCTCAGCCAGTAGAGACTGCTGTAGAGACTGTAGCTCTCAGCCAGTAGAGACTGCTGAGGACTTCATCACAGCCTACCTACCAGTAGCTCTCAGCCAGTAGAGACTGCTGAGGGGAGGACTTCATCACAGCCTACCTACCAGTAGCTCTCAGCCAGTAGAGACTGCTGAGGGGAGGACTTCATCACAGCCTACCTACCAGTAGCTCTCAGCCAGTAGAGACTGCTGAGGGAGGACTTCATCACAGCCTACCTACCAGTAGCTCTCAGCCAGTAGAGACTGCTGAGGGGAGGACTTCATCACAGCCTACCTACCAGTAGCTCTCAGCCAGTAGAGACTGCTGAGGGGAGGACTTCATCACAGCCTACCTACCAGTAGCTCTCAGCCAGTAGAGACTGCTGAGGGAGGACTTCATCACAGCCTACCTACCAGTAGCTCTCAGCCAGTAGAGACTGCTGAGGGAGGACTTCATCACAGCCTACCTACCAGTAGCTCTCAGCCAGTAGAGACTGCTGAGGGGGGGACTTTATCACAGCCTACCTACCAGTAGCTCTCAGCCAGTAGAGACTGCTGAGGGGAGGACTTCATCACAGCCTACCTACCAGTAGCTCTCAGCCAGTAGAGACTGCTGAGGGGAGGACTTCATCACAGCCTACCTACCAGTAGCTCTCAGCCAGTAGAGACTGCTGAGGGGAGGACTTCATCACAGCCTACCTACCAGTAGCTCTCAGCTAGGGGAGAACTTCATAGGGTCCCCCTTAGAGTTGTTTATTAACCATTACTTTACCAGGTATTTTGACTGAAAACCTAGTGCACTAACATATGTTGTAAACTAAGGACCAGGGGAAGAGTTGATATCATAGTGCACTACTTTCTGTTGTACACTAAGGACCAGGGGAAGAGTTGACAACATAGTACACTACTTTCTGTTGAACACTAAGGACCAGGGGAAGAGTTGATAACATAGTACACTACTTTCTGTTGTACACTAAGGACCAGGGGAAGAGTTGATAACATAGTACACTACTTTCTGTTGTACACTAAGGACCAGGGGAAGAGTTGATAACATAGTACACTACTTTCTGTTGTACACTAAGGACCAGGGGAAGAGTTGATAACATAGTACACTACTTTCTGTTGTACACTAAGGACCAGGGGAAGAGTTGACAACATAGTACACTACTTTCTGTTGAACACTAAGGACCAGGGGAAGAGTTGATAACATAGTACACTACTTTCTGTTGTACACTAAGGACCAGGGGAAGAGTTGACAACATAGTACACTACTTTCTGTTGAACACTAAGGACCAGGGGAAGAGTTGATAACATAGTACACTACTTTCTGTTGAACACTAAGGACCAGGGGAAGAGTTGATGACATAATACACTACTTTCTGTTGTACACTAAGGACCAGGGGAAGAGTTGACAACATAGTACACTACTTTCTGTTGTACACTAAGGACCAGGGGAAGAGTTGATAACATAGTACACTACTTTCTGTTGAACACTAAGGACCAGGGGAAGAGTTGATAACATAGTACACTACTTTCTGTTGTACACTAAGGACCAGGGGAAGAGTTGATAACATAGTACACTACTTTCTGTTGTACACTAAGGACCAGGGGAAGAGTTGATAACATAGTACACTACTTTCTGTTGTACACTAAGGACCAGGGGAAGAGTTGATAACATAGTACACTACTTTCTGTTGAACACTAAGGACCAGGGGAAGAGTTGATAACATAGTACACTACTTTCTGTTGTACACTAAGGACCAGGGGAAGAGTTGATAACATAGTGCACTACTTTCTGTTGTACACTAAGGACCAGGGGAAGAGTTGACAACATAGTACACTACTTTTCTGTTGTACACTAAGGACCAGGGGAAGAGTTGATAACATAGTGCACTACTTTCTGTTGAACACTAAGGACCAGGGGAAGAGTTGACAACATAGTACACTACTTTCTGTTGAACACTAAGGACCAGGGGAAGAGTTGACAACATAGTACACTACTTTCTGTTGTACACTAAGGACCAGGGGAATAGTTGATAACGTAGTACACTACTTTCTGTTGAACACTAAGGACCAGGGGGAGAGTTGCAGGATGAGGGGAGAAGAGAAGAAAGGACTCGTCAGATGCACAGCTGAAAGCATTCATCCCAAATGTGTCTTCCACATTTAACCCAACCCCTCTGAATCAGAGAGGTGCGGAGGTCTGCCTTAATCGACGTCATCAGCTCCCATGCAGCAGTTGTTGTTTGGGGGTTAACTGCCTTGCTCAAGGGCAGAACGACATTTTGGCTCGGGGATTCAAGCAGCGAACTTTCAGTTACTAGCCCAACACTTTTAACCTAGGCCAACTACTTAGAAAAAATTGCTAGAATTTATTTTAGTGTATCATTTCATTTTCTTTAGTAGCTCTCATGCTCAAAACGTTTGGAGACCCCAACTACCACTAGTTTAGTGATAAACACTTGTATTTCACACAGAGTGAGTCCATTCAACTTATTCTGTGACTTGTTATGCACATTCTTACTCCTGAGTTTATCTAGGCTCACCATTACAAAGCTGTTGAATACTTATTGACAGCTTTTCATTTTTAATTCATTTGTAAAAAAAAAAATGTCTAAAAACATAATTCCACTTTGATATTATGGGGTATGGTGTGTGTAGGACAGTGACACAACATCTCAACTGAACCCTTTTTAAATTCAGGCTGTAACACAACATGTCAAGTGGTGTGAATCCTCTCTCTACTACGGCCTGGTGTGAATCCTCTCTCTACTACGGCCTGGTGTGAATCCTCTCTCTACTACGGCCTGGTGTGAATCCTCTCTCTACTACGGTCTGGTGTGAATCCTCTCTCTACTACGGCCTGGTGTGAATCCTCTCTCTACTACGGCCTGGTGTGAATCCTCTCTCTACTACGGCCTGGTGTGAATCCTCTCTCTACTACGGCCTGGTGTGAATCCTCTCTCTACTACGGTCTGGTGTGAATCCTCTCTCTACTACGGCCTGGTGTGAATCCTCTCTCTACTACGGCCTGGTGTGAATCCTATCTGAAGGTGCTGTATATCTCTCTACTACGGCCTGGTGTGAATCCTATCTGAAGGTGCTGTATATCTCTCTACTACGGCCTGGTGTGAATCCTATCTGAAGGTGCTGTATATCTCTCTACTACGGCCTGGTGTGAATCCTATCTGAAGGTGCTGTATATCTCTCTACTACGGCCTGGTGTGAATCCTATCTGAAGGTGCTGTATATCTCTCTACTACGGCCTGGTGTGAATCCTATCTGAAGGTGCTGTATATCTCTCTACTACGGCCTGGTGTGAATCCTATCTGAAGGTGCTGTATATCTCTCTACTACGGCCTGGTGTGAATCCTATCTGAAGGTGCTGTATATCTCTCTACTACGGCCTGGTGTGAATCCTATCTGAAGGTGCTGTATATCTCTCTAGTACGGCCTGGTGTGAATCCTATCTGAAGGTGCTGTATATCTCTCTACTACGGCCTGGTGTGAATCCTATCTGAAGGTGCTGTATATCTCTCTACTACGGCCTGGTGTGAATCCTATCTGAAGGTGCTGTATATCTCTCTACTACGGCCTGGTGTGAATCCTATCTGAAGGTGCTGTATATCTCTCTACTACGGCCTGGTGTGAATCCTATCTGAAGGTGCTGTATATCTTCTACTACGGCCTGGTGTGAATCCTATCTGAAGGTGCTGTATATCTCTCTACTACGGCCTGGTGTGAATCCTATCTGAAGGTGCTGTATATCTCTCTACTACGGCCTGGTGTGAATCCTATCTGAAGGTGCTGTATATCTCTCTACTACGGCCTGGTGTGAATCCTATCTGAAGGTGCTGTATATGTCTCTACTACGGCCTGGTGTGAATCCTATCTGAAGGTGCTGTTTATCTCTCTACTACGGCCTGGTGTGAATCCTATCTGAAGGTGCTGTATATGTCTCTACTACGGCCTGGTGTGAATCCTATCTGAAGGTGCTGTATATCTCTCTACTACGGCCTGGTGTGAATCCTCTCTCTACTACGGCCTGGTGTGAATCCTATCTGAAGGTGCTGTTTATCTCTCTACTACGGCCTGGTGTGAATCCTATCTGAAGGTGCTGTATATCTCTCTACTACGGCCTGGTGTGAATCCTATCTGAAGGTGCTGTATATGTCTCTACTACGGCCTGGTGTGAATCCTATCTGAAGGTGCTGTGTATCTCTCTACTACGGCCTGGTGTGAATCCTATCTGAAGGTGCTGTATATCTCTCTACTACGGCCTGGTGTGAATCCTATCTGAAGGTGCTGTATATCTCTCTACTACGGCCTGGTGTGAATCCTGGAAGGTGCTCTCTAATCCTACGGCCTGGTGTGAATCCTATCTGAAGGTGCTGTATATCTCTCTACTACGGCCTGGTGTGAATCCTATCTGAAGGTGCTGTATATCTCTCTACTACGGCCTGGTGTGAATCCTATCTGAAGGTGCTGTATATCTCTACTACGGCCTGGTGTGAATCCTATCTGAAGGTGCTGTATATCTCTCTACTACGGCCTGGTGTGAATCCTATCTGAAGGTGCTGTATATCTCTCTACTACGGCCTGGTGTGAATCCTATCTGAAGGTGCTGTATATCTCTCTACTACGGCCTGGTGTGAATCCTATCTGAAGGTGCTGTATATCTCTCTACTACGGCCTGGTGTGAATCCTATCTGAAGGTGCTGTATATGTCTCTACTACGGCCTGGTGTGAATCCTATCTGAAGGTGCTGTATATCTCTCTACTACGGCCTGGTGTGAATCCCTATCTGAAGGTGCTGTTTATCTCTACTACGGCCTGGTGTGAATCCTATCTGAAGGTGCTGTATATCTCTCTACTACGGCCTGGTGTGAATCCTATCTGAAGGTGCTGTATATGTCTCTACTACGGCCTGGTGTGAATCCTATCTGAAGGTGCTGTGTATCTCTCTACTACGGCCTGGTGTGAATCCTATCTGAAGGTGCTGTATATCTCTCTACTACGGCCTGGTGTGAATCCTATCTGAAGGTGCTGTATATGTCTCTACTACGGCCTGGTGTGAATCCTATCTGAAGGTGCTGTATATCTCTCTACTACGGCCTGGTGTGAATCCTATCTGAAGGTGCTGTATATCTCTCTACTACGGCCTGGTGTGAATCCTATCTGAAGGTGCTGTATATCTCTCTACTACGGCCTGGTGTGAATCCTATCTGAAGGTGCTGTATATCTCTCTACTACGGCCTGTTCTACACGGTCCTCCCAGATCAGATTTGTAGTATTTTTCATGAAGAATAAAACGGCTCAAACATTTTCCAGAGAAGAGAGAAATGAGATTGTCTTACAGAAGGGAGAAATAAGATCTGATGTTGTTCAAATGAAGTAACAGCAAGACACTTGAAATGTTGAACACATTTTTTACTCAGGAGACAATCGCAGTGAACCATTTAAGAAAAACAAAATGTGAACTAATACAAGGAACAAATACCAGTTAGTAGGTTTGTTATTGTAGCAATATTCCAGCTAGGAAACTTTCCGAGTGCTAATGCACATTTCATTTTGTTCTCAGCAGGATCATGATAGTCATATTAGGAAAATACATGCAACCTCTCGAACAAATAACAGGGAATAAATCTGGTAAATTAAATTAAATGCAATGTTGAGAGACAGCCACAGACCTCGAGTTGAGAGACAGCCACAGACCTCGTGTTGAGAGACAGCCACAGAGCTCGTGTTGAGAGACAGCCACAGACCTCGTGTTGAGAGACAGCCACAGACCTCGTGTTGAGAGACAGCCACAGAGCTCGTGTTGAGAGACAGCCACAGACCTCGTGTTGAGAGACAGCCACAGAGCTCATGTTGAGAGACAGCCACAGACCTCATGTTGAGAGACAGCCACAGACCTCGTGTTGAGAGACAGCCACAGAGCTCATGTTGAGAGTTGAGAGACAGCCACAGAGCTCATGTTGAGAGACAGCCACAGACCTCGTGTTGAGAGACAGCCACAGAGCTCATGTTGAGAGTTGAGAGACAGCCACAGAGCTCATGTTGAGAGACAGCCACAGACCTCGTGTTGAGAGACAGCCACAGACCTCGTGTTGAGAGACAGCCACAGAGCTCATGTTGAGAGACAGCCACAGACCTCGTGTTGAGAGACAGCCACAGAGCTCATGTTGAGAGACAGCCACAGAGCTCATGTTGAGAGACAGCCACAGAGCTCATGTTGAGAGTTGAGAGACAGCCACAGAGTTCATGTTGAGAGACAGCTGCAGAGCTCATGTTGACAGTTGAGAGACAGCCACAGAGCTCATGTTGAGAGACAGCTGCAGAGCTCATGTTGAGAGACAGCCACAGAGCTCATGTTGACAGTTGAGAGACAGCCACAGAGCTCATGTTGAGAGACAGCTGCAGAGCTCATGTTGACAGTTGAGAGACAGCCACAGAGCTCATGTTGAGAGACAGGCACAGACCTCATATTGAGAGACAGCCACAGAGCTCATGTTGAGAGACAGCCACAGAGCTCATGTTGAGAGTTGAGAGACAGCCACAGAGCTCATGTTGAGAGACAGCCACAGACCTCATGTTGAGAGACAGCCACAGAGCTCATGTTGAGAGACAGCCACAGAGCTCATGTTGAGAGACAGCCACAGACCTCGTGTTGAGAGACAGCCACAGAGCTCATGTTGAGAGACAGCCACAGAGCGCATGTTGAGAGACAGCCACAGAGCTCATGTTGAGAGACAGCCACAGAGCTCATGTTGAGAGACAGCCACAGAGCTCATGTTGAGAGTTGAGAGACAGCCACAGAGCTCATGTTGAGAGACAGCTGCAGAGCTCATGTTGACAGTTGAGAGACAGCCACAGAGCTCATGTTGAGAGACAGCTGCAGAGCTCATGTTGAGAGACAGCCACAGAGCTCATGTTGACAGTTGAGAGACAGCCACAGAGCTCATGTTGAGAGACAGCTGCAGAGCTCATGTTGACAGTTGAGAGACAGCCACAGAGCTCATGTTGAGAGACAGCCACAGACCTCATATTGAGAGACAGCCACAGAGCTCATGTTGAGAGACAGCCACAGAGCTCATGTTGAGAGTTGAGAGACAGCCACAGAGCTCATGTTGAGAGACAGCCACAGACCTCATATTGAGAGACAGCCACAGAGCTCATGTTGAGAGACAGCCACAGAGCTCATGTTGAGAGACAGCCACAGACCTCATATTGAGAGACAGCCACAGAGCTCATGTTGAGAGACAGCCACAGACCTCATGTTGAGAGACAGCCACAGAGCTCATGTTGAGAGTTGAGAGACAGCCACAGACCTCATGTTGAGAGACAGCCACAGACCTCATGTTGAGAGTTGAGAGACAGCCACAGAGCTCATGTTGAGAGACAGCCACATAGCTCATGTTGAGAGACAGCCACAGAGCTCATGTTGAGAGTTGAGAGACAGCCACAGAGCTCATGTTGAGAGACAGCCACAGAGCTCATATTGAGAGACAGCCACAGAGCTCATATTGAGAGACAGCCACAGACCTCATGTTGAGAGACAGCCACAGAGCTCATGTTGAGAGACCGCCACAGAGCTCATATTGAGAGACAGCCACAGACCTCATATTGAGAGACAGCCACAGAGCTCATGTTGAGAGACAGCCACAGACCTCATATTGAGAGACAGCCACAGAGCTCATGTTGAGAGACCGCCACAGAGCTCATATTGAGAGACAGCCACAGACCTCATATTGAGAGACAGCCACAGAGCTCATGTTGAGAGACCGCCACAGAGCTCATATTGAGAGACAGCCACAGACCTCATGTTGAGAGACAGCCACAGAGCTCATGTTGAGAGACAGCCACAGACCTCATATTGAGAGACAGCCACAGACCTCATATTGAGAGACAGCCACAGAGCTCATGTTGAGAGACCGCCACAGAGCTCATATTGAGAGACAGCCACAGACCTCATATTGAGAGACAGCCACAGAGCTCATGTTGAGAGACAGCCACAGAGCTCATGTTGAGAGTTGAGAGACAGCCACAGAGCTCATGTTGAGAGACAGCCACAGACCTCATATTGAGAGACAGCCACAGAGCTCATGTTGAGAGACAGCCACAGACCTCATATTGAGAGACAGCCACAGAGCTCATATTGAGAGACAGCCACAGACCTCATGTTGAGAGAGACAGCCACAGACATCATGTTGAGAGACAGCTACAGAGCTCATGTTGAGAGACAGCCACAGACCTCGTGTTGAGAGACAGCCACAGACCTCATGTTGAGAGACAGCCACAGACCTCGTGTTGAGAGACAGCCACAGAGCTCAAATTGAGAGACAGCCACAGACCTCATATTGAGAGACAGCCACAGACCTCGTGTTGAGAGACAGCCACAGAGCTCAAATTGAGAGACAGCCACAGAGCACAGCATGTTGAGAGAGACAGCCATAATAACTAATACCTCATGGTCACAACCAACCCACTGTGGCTAGACTGCTGACAGTCATATCTGTCATAGATATCATCAAGATCTGTAATGGATCTCTTAGCAAGAAGTCTCTCTTCAAGTGATGGGCCAGAATCAGATGATGTAGTAGTATTTTAATGATCCGTCCCCATTTCCCTCTCTGATCGCTCCTCCGAGTGTCATTGTGGTGACAAATAGATCAGGGATGAGCTCCCAACTCTTTTCTATGGAGGTTACAGTCCTGATCCATACATACGGTTGATACAGTAGGCCTACACACCTGGTTTCTCAGGTCTAAATCACTCACTGATTTGAAGGTGGTTTCAGTCCTGATCCATACATATCATAGCCCCCCGTCCCTGAAATAGCCACCTGTCTCTAAAATTGTTTCCCAAAACTGAAATAGTTGCCTGTCGCTGAAATAGTTGCCCTTTCCTGAAATATTTGCTCATCCCTAAAATAGAAGCAGGATGAAACTTGGTGGGTGTCCGTGTTGTTTCAGTCTGGTAAACATCCTATCACAATAAACACATGCTGAGATTAACATCCCACATCCCCTCAGGCAGTGCCTTTAGGTCCTCTAGGAAACTCCAGACACACACACACACACACACACACACACACACACACACACACACACACACACACACACACACACACACACACACACACACACACACACACACACACACACACACACACACACACACACACACACACTCCTTTCTTTCCTGTAGGAAAATAACCCCAACAGCCCCTCTACTCTCCTCTACTGTGGCTGTACTAACACCCTGCCCAACACCATAGTGCCCTTCAAGCTCATCACTAAGCCAAGGACCCTGGGACTAAACACCTTTTTTTATTTTTTTGTATGCTGCATTGTTGGGTAGCGAAGCATTTCACTGTTAGTCTACACCTGTTGTTCACAAAGCATTGACAATTCAAAATAGATTTAGATTTGATTTGGCCTGGTCTCGTCACATGACACACCATGGTTACTGCCTTTAATTGTCTAGAAGAAAAATAAACGCACACCTATTTAGACGAGGTGCTGGCTGGCGGAGTGGAAAATAAAAGAGAGCCGCACACTCTAGGAGCTCAGATGCAAAAATGGAATTACCAACGTTTCGACAGCCAAGCTGTCTTCATCAGGAGTGAGACAGCCAGGCTGTCTTCATCAGGACAGCCTGGCTAAGAGAGCCAGGCTGTCTTCATCAGGGTAAGACAGCCTGGCTGTCCTCATCAGGGTAAGACAGCCAGGCTGTCTTCATCAGGGTAAGAGAGCCAGGCTGTCTTCATCAGGGTAAGACAGCCAGGCTGTCCTCATCAGGGTGAGACAGCCAGGCTGTCTTCATCAGGGTAAGACAGCCAGGCTGTCCTCATCAGGGTAAGACAGCCAGGCTGTCTTCATCAGGATGAAGACAGCCAGGCTGTCTTCATCGGATAAGACAGCCAGGCTGTCGTCATCAGGGTAAGACAGCCAAGCTGTCGTCATCAGGAAATAAGACAGCCAGGCTGTCTTCATCAGGGTGAGAGCCAGGCTGTCTTCATCAGGGTAAGACAGCCAGGCTGTCGTCATCAGGGTAAGACAGCCAAGCTGTCTTCATCAGGATGAGACAGCCAAGCTGTCTTCATCAGGTAAGACAGCCAGGCTGTCTTCATCAGGACAGCCTGGCTGTCTTGAAGACAGCCAAGCTGTCTTCATCAGGATAAGACAGCCAAGCTGTCTTCATCAGGGCTGTCTTGGGAAGAAGACAGCCAGGCTGTCGTCATCAGGATGAAGACAGCCAGGCTGTCTTCATCAGGCTGTCTCACCTGATAAGACAGCCAGGCTGTCGTCATCAGGGTAAGACAGCCAGGCTGTCTTCATCAGGGTAAGACAGCCAGGCTGTCTCATCATGAAGACAGCTAAGACAGCCAGGCTGTCTTCATCAGATGAGACAGCCAAGCTGTCTTCATCAGGATAAGACAGCTTGGCTGTCTTAGCTGTCTTCATCAGGATGAGACAGCCAAGTTGTCTTCATCAGGCCTGTGAGACAGCCAAGCTGTCTTCATCAGGGTGAAGACAGCCAAGCTGTCTTCATCAGGAAAGACAGCCAGGCTGTCTTCATCAGGGTAAGACAGCCAGGCTGTCGTCATCAGGATGAGACAGCCAAGCTGTCTTCATCAGGTGAAGACAGCCAAGCTGTCTTCATCAGATGAGACAGCCAAGTTGTCTTCATCAGGGTGAGACAGCCAAGTTGTCTTCATCAGGGATGAGACAGCCAAGCTGTCTTCATCAGATAAGACAGCCAAGCTGTCCTCATCAGGATGAGACAGCCAGGCTGTCTTCATCAGATGAGACAGCCAGGCTGTCGAAACGTTGGTAATTCCATTTTGATGATGCCTGGCTGTCTTACCTGATGAAGACAGCCTGGCTGTCTTACCTGATGAAGACAGCTGGGCTGTCTCACCTGATGAAGACAGCTTGGCTGTCTCACAGAATTAGGTGACCCTGATGAAGACAGCCTGGCTGTCTTACCTGATGAAGACAGCCTGGCTGTCTTACCTGATGAAGACATCCTGGCTGTCTTACCTGATGAAGACAGCCTGGCTGTCTTGCCTGATGAAGACAGCCTGGCTGTCTTACCCTGATGAAGACAGCCTGGCTGTCTTACCCTGATGAAGACAGCCTGGCTGTCTTACCCTGATGAAGACAGCCTGGCTGTCTTACTGATGAAGACAGCTTGGATGAAGACAGCCTCTGTCTCACCCTGATGAAGACAGCCTGGCTGTCTCAGCCCTGATGAAGACAGCCTGGCTGTCTCACCTGATGAAGACAGCCTGGCTGTCTTACCTGATGATGAAGACAGCCTGGCTGTCTCACCTGATGAAGACAGCTTGGCTGTCTCACCCTGATGAAGACAGCCTGGCTGTCTTACCCTGATGAAGACAGCTTGGCTGTCTCACCCTGATGAAGACAGCCTGGCTGTATTACCCTGATGAAGACAGCTTGGCTGTCTTACCCTGATGAAGACAGCTTGGCTGTCTCACCCTGATGAAGACAGCCTGGCTGTCTTACCCTGATGAAGACAGCTTGGCTGTCTTACCCTGATGAAGACAGCTTGGCTGTCTCACCCTGATGAAGACAGCCTGGCTGTCTCACCCTGATGAAGACAGCCTGGCTGTCTTACCCTGATGAAGACAGCCTGGCTGTCTTACCCTGATGAAGACAGCCTGGCTGTCTCACCCTGATGAAGACAGCCTGGCTGTCTTACCCTGATGAAGACAGCCTGGCTGTCTCACCCTGATGAAGACAGCCTGGCTGTCTCACCCTGATGAAGACAGCCTGGCTGTCTTACCCTGATGAAGACAGCCTGGCTGTCTTACCCTGATGAAGACAGCTTGGCTGTCTTACCCTGATGAAGACAGCTTGGCTGTCGAAACGTTGGTAATTACATTTTTGCATCTGAGCTCCTAGAGTGTGCGGCTCTCTTTTATTTTCAAACTGCCTTTAATGGCCCAGTTTCTGACAAGCAGAGTTTCTCAGCACAGCAGTGAATTAGCATTACATCACAGAGCACAGCACAGACCCGGCCCATGTCTGAGTCCAAGTGTGCGTCCCAAATGACACCCAATTCCCTATGCAGTGCACTACTTTTGACCAGAGCCCTATTGGCCCTATTGGCCCTGGTCAAAGGTAGTGCACTATAAAGGGAGAAGGGTGCCATCTGGCACACAGCCCAAGTCCCAGCCCTCACTGGTCTCAGGTCAGACTCTCTGTTAGAGAGGAGCTGAGGAGATAGAGCTGAATGTGTTGGTTTCAGTTGAAGCCAGAGGCATAAACTAGAAAAGGAAAAACCTCTCTTTGTCTCTTTATTGTTTATAACCTTACAATTAGGCACCCAAAGACCTTTTTTTACAAGGACTATAGTGTTGACCACGCCAAGTCCTGATTATCTCAGTACACTTAAAAGCAACACCTTTTTTCCCCTGAACAGTTTCTTTAAAGACCTCTGACCTGTGACACGTTATTGACGTCCTTGTCACACACATTTGGAGCAGGTGCCCCCCTCTCTGTTCCCCGTGACACAGACTCCTGGTAGAAAGATCCCAGTCAAGTCAAGCAAATGGCAGACATGCATATAAAGGTTTGACCCTAACGTCCGTAGTTTCACTGCTGTGTCTAGACGGGAGCAATCGTTTCCCAAGTTTCCCACTATTTGCTTTGACAAAACATCTCCTGGATTCAGTCTATTTAAAAAAATAAAATAAAAAACATCAGGTTCTCTCTGGGCAGACAACAACATTTGAAGTTTCTAGGAAGGCAGATATTAGAGGCCAGTGAGGATGTGATCATCCCCTCCGATTCCCAGCAACCTTCCTGTTTACTGAGTCTCTTTGTCTTGTCCCTGCATCACATTCAACCTGATTGAATACTCCCAAATGGAACCCTAGTCCCTATATATAGTGCCCTGCTTTTGTCCAGAGCCCTATGGATGCCATTTTGGACACAGACAAGTGACTGGGAGCCAGACACACAGCACTAATAAATATGACTAGTTCTACAGTATGCTGTAGTACATAGAGGAGACGTAGCCTAACGTGACTGGGAGCCAGACACACAGCACTAATAAATATGACTAGTTCTACAGTATGCTGTAGTACATAGAGGAGACGTAGCCTAACGTGACTGGGAGCCAGACACACAGCACTAATAAATATGACTAGTTCTACAGTATGCTGTAGTACATAGAGGAGACGTAGCCTAACGTGACTGGGAGCCAGACACACAGCACTAATAAATATGACTAGTTCTACAGTATGCTGTAGTACATAGAGGAGACGTAGCCTAACGTGACTGGGAGCCAGACACACAGCACTAATAAATATGACTAGTTCTACAGTATGCTGTAGTACATAGAGGAGACGTAGCCTAACGTGACTGGGAGCCAGACACACAGCACTAATAAATATGACTAGTTCTACAGTATGCTGTAGTACATAGAGGAGACGTAGCCTAACGTGACTGGGAGCCAGACACACAGCACTAATAAATATGACTAGTTCTACAGTATGCTGTAGTACATAGAGGAGACGTAGCCTAACGTGACTGGGAGCCAGACACACAGCACTAATAAATATGACTAGTTCTACAGTATGCTGTAGTACATAGAGGAGACGTAGCCTAACGTGACTGGGAGCCAGACACACAGCACTAATAAATATGACTAGTTCTACAGTATGCTGTAGTACATAGAGGAGACGTAGCCTAACGTGACTGGGAGCCAGACACACAGCACTAATAAATATGACTAGTTCTACAGTATGCTGTAGTACATAGAGGAGACGTAGCCTAACGTGACTGGGAGCCAGACACACAGCACTAATAAATATGACTAGTTCTACAGTATGCTTTAGTACATAGAGGAGACGTAGCCTAACGTGACTGGGAGCCTTACACACGGCACAAATAAATATGACTAGTTCTACAGTATGCTTTAGTACATAGAGGAGACGTAGCCTAACGTGACTGGGAGCCTTACACACAGCACTAATAAATATGACTAGTTCTACAGTATGCTGTAGTACATAGAGGAGACGTAGCCTAACGTGACTGGGAGCCAGACACACAGCACTAATAAATATGACTAGTTCTACAGTATGCTGTAGTACATAGAGGAGACGTAGCCTAACGTGACTGGGAGCCAGACACACAGCACTAATAAATATGACTAGTTCTACAGTATGCTGTAGTACATAGAGGAGACGTAGCCTAACGTGACTGGGAGCCAGACACACAGCACTAATAAATATGACTAGTTCTACAGTATGCTGTAGTACATAGAGGAGACGTAGCCTAACGTGACTGGGAGCCAGACACACAGCACTAATAAATATGACTAGTTCTACAGTATGCTGTAGTACATAGAGGAGACGTAGCCTAACGTGACTGGGAGCCAGACACACAGGCTCTCTGCTAAAGCACATGACAGCAATTAAATATGACTGGTCAGGTACAGAAGGAAGCAGGCAGGCTCTCTGCTAAAGCATGACAGACAGAATTAGGTCAGTACAGAAGGAAGCAGTCAGGTAAAGCACAGACAGTCTCTAAGTACAGAAGGAAGCAGGCAGGCTCTCTGCTAAAGCACATGACAGAATTAGGTCAGGTACAGAAGGAAGCAGGCAGGCTCTCTGCTAAAGCACATGACAGAATTAGGTCAGGTACAGAAGGAAGCAGGCAGGCTCTCTGCTAAAGCACATGACAGAATTAGGTCAGGTACAGAAGGAAGCAGGCAGGCTCTCTGCTAAAGCACATGACAGAATTAGGTCAGGTACAGAAGGAAGCAGGCAGGCTCTCTGCTAAAGCACATGACAGAATTAGGTCAGGTACAGAAGGAAGCAGGCAGGCTCTCTGCTAAAGCACATGACAGAATTAGGTCAGGTACAGAAGGAAGCAGGGTACAGGCTCTCTGCTTAGGTCAAGCAATGTCATGAGGCTCAGAGCATTGTCTGGTCAGGTACAGAAGGAAGCAGGCAGGCTCTCTGCTAAAGCACATGACAGAATTAGGTCAGGTACAGAAGGAAGCAGGCAGGCTCTCTGCTAAAGCACATGACAGAATTAGGTCAGGTACAGAAGGAAGCAGGCAGGCTCTCTGCTAAAGCACATGACAGAATTAGGTCAGGTACAGAAGGAAGCAGGCAGGCTCTCTGCTAAAGCACGTGACAGAATTAGGTCAGGTACAGAAGGAAGCAGGCAGGGCTCTCTGCTCTGAATGGGATCCTGTCCAAGAAAAGACAAACCTGCAAAATTGTTCAACTCCTTGTGTAGGTCCCAAATGGCACCCTATTCCCTATATAGTGCACTACTTTTGGCCAAAGCCCAAAGAGCCCTGTGGGCTCTAGTGAAAAGTAGTGCACTATATAGGGATGCCATTGGGGTTCCATGACTGGGTCGCAGACTTGTCCTTTGAAGCTGCAGCCACAACAGTTTTTCATGAGATGACGTCACTTTGTTCATAATCCTTCACGCTCCTGTTGGACATTCTGGAGTTGGTCCGCAATCCATGTCTGGTATTAGGATCCATGTCTGGTATTAGGATCCATGTCTGGTATTAGGATTCATGTCTGGTATTAGGATCCATGTCTGGTATTAGGATCCATGTCTGGTATTAGGATTCATGTCTGGTATTAGGATCCATGTCTGGTATTCCATGTCTGGTATTGGGATCCATGTCTGGTATTAGGATCCATGTCTGTCTGTATTAGGATCCATGTCTGGTATTAGGATCCATGTCTGGTATTAGGATCCATGTCTGGTATTAGGATCCATGTCTGGTCCATGTCTGGTATTAGGATCCATGTCTGGTATTAGGATCCATGTCTGGTATTAGGATCATGTCTGGTATTAGGATCATGTCTGGTATTAGGATCTGGTATTAGGATCCATGTCTGGTATTAGGATCCATGTCTGGTATTAGGATCCATGTCTGGTATTAGGATCCATGTCTGGTATTAGGATCCATGTCTGGTATTAGGATTCCATGTCTGGTATTAGGATCCATGTCTGGTATTAGGATCCATGTCTGGTATTAGGATTCATGTCTGGTATTAGGATCCATGTCTGGTATTAGGATTCATGTCTGGTATTAGGATCCATGTCTGGTATTAGGATTCATGTCTGGTATTAGGATCCATGTCTGGTATTAGGATTCATGTCTGGTATTAGGATCCATGTCTGGTATTAGGATTCATGTCTGGTATTAGGATTCATGTCTGGTATTAGGATCCATGTCTGGTATTAGGATTCATGTCTGGTATTAGGATCCATGTCTGGTATTAGGATTCATGTCTGGTATTAGGATCCATGTCTGGTATTAGGATCCATGTCTGGTATTAGGATTCATGTCTGGTATTAGGATCCATGTCTGGTATTAGGATTCATGTGTGGTATTAGGATTCATGTCTGGTATTAGGATTCATGTCTGGTATTAGGATTCATGTCTGGTATTAGGATTCATGTCTGGTATTAGGATCCATGTCTGGTATTAGGATCCATGTCTGGTATTAGGATCCATGTCTGGTATTAGGATCCATGTCTGGTATTAGGATCCATGTCTGGTATTAGGATCCATGTCTGGTATTAGGATCCATGTCTGGTATTAGTATGTCTGGTAGGATTCATGTCTGGTATTAGGATTCATGTCTGGTATTAGGATCATGTCTGGTATTATTAGGATCATGGATCCATGTCTGGTATTAGGATCCATTAAGATCCATGTCTCCATGTCTGTTAGGATTCATGTCTGGTATTAGGATCCATGTCTGGTATTAGGATCCATGTCTGGTATTAGGATTCATGTCTGGTATTAGGATTCATGTCTGGTATTAGGATCCATGTCTGGTATTATCCATGTCTGGTATTAGGATCCATGTCTGGTATTAGGATCCATGTCTGGTATTAGGATCCATGTCTGGTATTAGGATCCATGTCTGGTATTAGGATCCATGTCTGGTATTAGGATCCATGTCTGGTATTAGGATTCATGTCTGGTATTAGGATCCATGTCTGGTATTAGGATCCATGTCTGGTATTAGGATTCATGTCTGGTATTAGGATCCATGTCTGGTATTAGGATCCATGTCTGGTATTAGGATCCATGTCTGGTATTAGGATCCATGTCTGGTATTAGGATCCATGTCTGGTATTAGGATCCATGTCTGGTATTAGGATCCATGTCTGGTATTAGGATCCATGTCTGGTATTAGGATTCATGTCTGGTATTAGGATTCATGTCTGGTATTAGGTCTGGTATTAGGATCCATGTCTGGTATTAGGATTCAGCTTTGTTCTTTAACAGCGCTTCGCTGTGCTCCAGCTTTGTTCTATCTGGCTTTGTTCTATGTGCTCTAGCTTTGTTCTTTATTTATTTATTTTTATTTATTTCACCTGTCTGGTATTAGGATCCATGTCTGGTATTAGGATTCATGTCTGGTATTAGGATTCATGTCTGGTATTAGGATTCATGTCTGGTATTAGGATTCATGTCTGGTATTAGGATTCATGTCTGGTACAACAGTCAGCAGGATTCAGGAAACGACTGCAGGAAACCCTTGTAGCTGATCTTCCTCAGAAGCAGATTGTAGATGGTTTAAATGGAGCTCTTTAAAGCTCGTGATGGGCTGGGTAGCATGACGTCAACCATTGTCTTAGTTCCTGAGACTTGACTACTGTTTTGGGACTAGACAGTAGCCCCCGTACCACCGATACTAAGACTGTTATCACAGATTTGGCAAACAATCCTATCATAGTAATGAATTGCTGGCATCATTTGACCGTGGTAAATTGCATGTTTCTCTGCCCAGTTACAGTAGGTCCACTGAGGGCTTGATGGAGGGTCTCATATGTGAAGTAATTCAGAAGGGTTGGTTCACACACCTAACATAGAAAACCCTCCGATAATACTACTGGTAGCATTCTAGCTTTGTTCTAGCAGCGCTCTAGCTTTGTTCTAGCAGCGTTCTAGCTTTGTTCTAGCAGCGCTCTAGCTTTGTTCTAGCAGCGTTCGAGCTGCGCTCTAGCTTTGTTCTAGCAGCGTTCTAGCTTTGTTCATTCTAGCATCGTTCTAGCTGTGCTCTAGCTTTGTTCTAGCAGCGTTCTAGCAGCATTCTAGCTGTGCTCTAGCTTTGTTCTAGCAGCGCTCTACCTTTGTTCCAACAGTGTTTTGGCCGGCCTTGCATGCCAGTGATTTAATTGAGCTCCACATGAACATGTCTTTAGGCCTCATGGAGTTACAGAAGCGTGTGTGCTTGGCTTTCATGTGTGAAATGGAACACATGGAAATAGATGGGCTCTATACAGTGCGGTAAGACACACATAAAAGGTGTGAGTTCATCTGTTTGTGATCACTAGTTTATCCCTAGTCTGGTCCCAGCCTGGTCTTGTCAACAATATCGACCATAGGAATTGGCTAAAAACATACGACACAAACAGCTCAGGCATCAGGCTACTCTCACCATGTGCTGTAGTGGCTGGACTATAACGATTGGATGGCTAAGGTACTAATTACAGTAAGGCAAAACTGTAGGTTAGTGGGCAGTAGATGCTTGTTCTGCATTTGGGTGTCATTGTGTGGTTCCAGCAGTTTTTGTCATTTTCTTTTGCAGTGTCCTTGTGTACTTTCCTTGTGTCATTTCCTTGTGTAGTTTCAGTGGAGTTTCAGTGTAGTTCCCTTGTGTAGTTTCCTCATGTAGTTTGCTCATGTAGTTTTGTTGTGTAGTTCCCTTGTGTAGTTTGCTTGTGTCATTTCGATGTAGTTTCCTTGTGTAGTTTCTTTGGGAAATTTCCTTTTGTAGTTTCTGTGTACTTTCCTTGTGTAGTTTCCTTGTATTGTTGCCATTTGTAGTTGCCTTGTGTAGTTGCCATGTGTAGTGTCATTGTGTAGTTGTCTTGTGTACTTTACTTGTGTAGTTTCCTCGTGTAGTTCGTCCATATAGTTTTATTGTGTAGTTTCCTTGTGTAGTGTCATTGTGTAGTTGTCTTGTGTACTTTCCTTGTGTAGTTTCAGTGTAGTTTATTTGTGTAGTTCCCTTGTGTAGTTTCCTTGTATTGCTGCCATTTGTAGTTGCCTTGTGTAGTTTCATTGTGTAGTTTTCATCTGTAGTTTCAGTGTAATTTTCTAGTTAGTCAGTATGGAGCAGCTTCTAACATGACACTGCCCCAAGAGATGAATAACATTATCTTCTGTAATGCTTCAATCTGGTGTCTTCCACCCTAACCCTTTCTCTTTACTTCACTCATAATAATCCTATTGAGCATGACATTTGTATTCACACTACTTTAGGAGCCTCCAATTTTTGCAACACAATCTATTTTTTCTACAATTTGAGATACGTTGGCAACAAATTATCTTCCTTCCTTTCTTTATCTGGCTGGTGGAGAAACGGAGTGATGAAGCAATGTCGTTGAAACGCGTCTTGTCTGGCCTGGCCAGCAGCTGATCTACAGGGTCTTGGTCTGGCCAGCAGCTGATCTACAGGGTCCTGGCCTGGCCAGCAGCTGATCTACAGGGTCTTGGCCAGCAGCTGATCTACAGGGTCCTGGCCAGAAGCTGATCTACAGGGTCCTGGCCAGCAGCTGATCTACAGGGTCCTGGCCAGCAGCTGATCTACAGGGTCCTGGCCAGCAGCTGATCTACAGGGTCCTGGTCTGGCATGGTCAGCAACTGATCTACAGGGTCCTGGTCTGGCCAGCAGCTGATCTACAGGGTCTTGGTCAGCAGCTGATCGACAGGGTCCTGGTCTGGTCAGCAACTGATCTACAGGGTCCTGGTCTGGCCAGCAGCTGATCTACAGGGTCCTGGCCAGCAGCTGATCTACAGGGTCCTCGTCAGCAGCTGATCTACAGGGTCCTGGTCTGGCATGGTCAGCAGCTGATCTACAGGGTCCTGGCCCGTAGCTGATCTACAGGGTCCTGGCCCGTAGCTGATCTACAGGGTCCTGGCCCGTAGCTGATCTACAGGGTCCTGGCCCGTAGCTGATCTACAGGGTCCTGGCCCATAGCTGATCTACAGGGTCCTGGTCTGGCCAGCAGCTTATCTACAGGGTCCTGGCCAGCACCTGATCTACAGGGTCCTGGTCTAGCCTGGCCAGCACCTGATCTACAGGGTCCTGGTCTGGCCTGGTCAGCAGCTGATCTACAGGGTCCTGGCCAGTACCTGATCTACAGGGTCCTGGTCAGCAGCTGATCTACAGGGTCTTGACCAGCAGCTGATCTACAGGGTCCTGGCCAGAAGCTGATCTAAAGGGTCCTGGCCAGCAGCTGATCTACAGGGTCCTGGTCTGGTCAGCAGCTGATCTACAGGGTCCTGGTCTGGCCAGCAGCTGATCTACAGGGTCTTGGTCTGGCCAGCAGCTAATCTACAGGGTCCTGGTCAGCAGCTGATCTACAGGGTCCTGGTCAGCAGCTGATCTACAGGGTCCTGGTCTGGCATGGTCAGCAGCTGATCAAAATCAAATCAAATCAAATCAAATCAAATCAAATCGAATTTTATTTGTCACATACGCATGGTTAGCAGATGTTAATGCGAGTGTAGCGAAATGCTTGTGCTTCTAGTTCCGACAATGCAGTGATAACCAACAAGTAATCTAACTAACAATTCCAAAACTACTGTCTTATACACAGTGTAAGGGGATAAGGAATATGTACATAAGGATATATGAATGAGTGATGGTACAGAGCAGCATACAGTAGATGGTATCGAGTACAGTATATACATATGAGATGAGTGTGTAGACAAAGTAAACAAAGTGACATAGTTAAAGTGGCTAGTGATACATGTATTACATAAGGATGCAGTCGATGATGTAGAGTACAGTATATACGTATGCATATGAGATGAATAATGTAGGGTAAGTAACATTATATAAGGTAGCATTGTTTAAAGTGGCTAGTGATATATTTACATCATTTTCCATCAATTCCCATTATTAAAGTGGCTGGAGTTGGGTCAGTGTCAATGACAGTGTGTTGGCAGCAGCCACTCAATGTTAGTGGTGGCTGTTTAACAGTCTGATGGCCTTGAGATAGAAGCTGTTTTTCAGTCTCTCGGTCCCAGCTTTGATGCACCTGTACTGACCTCGCCTTCTGGATGATAGCGGGGTGAACAGGCAGTGGTTCGGGTGGTTGATGTCCTTGATGATCTTTATGGCCTTCCTGTAACATCGGGTGGTGTAGGTGTCCTGGAGGGCAGGTAGTTTGCCCCGGTGATGCAGTGCAGTCCTCACTACCCTCTGAGAGCCTTACGGTTGAGGGCGGAGCAGTTGCCGTACCAGGCGGTGATACAGCCCGCCAGGATGCTCTCGATTGTGCATCTGTAGAAGTTTGTGAGTGCTTTTGGTGACAAGCCGAATTTCTTCAGCCTCCTGAGGTTGAAGAGGCGCTGCTGCGCCTTCTTCACGACGCTGTCAGTGTGAGTGGACCAATTCAGTTTGTCTGTGATGTGTATGCCGAGGAACTTACAGGGTCCTGGCCCGTAGCTGATCTACAGGGTCCTGGCCCGTAGCTGATCTACAGGGTCCTGGCCCATAGCTGATCTACAGGGTCCTGGTCTGGCCAGCAGCTGATCTACAGGGTCCTGGCCAGCACCTGATCTACGGGGTCCTGGTCTGGCCTGGTCAGCAGCTGATCTACAGGGTCCTGGCCAGTACCTGATCTACAGGGTCCTGGTCAGCAGCTGACCTACAGGGTCCTGGTCTGGCCAGCAGCTGATCTACAGGGTCCTGGTCTGGCCTGGTCAGCAGCTGATCTACTGAGTCCTGGCCAGCAGATGATCTACTGGGTCCTGGTCAGCAGCTGATCTACTGGGTCCTGGTCAGCAGCTGATCTACTGGGTCCTGGTCAGCAGCTGATCTACAGCAACATGGTCAGCAGATGATCTACAACATCATGGCCAGCAGCTGATCTACTGCATCATGGCCAGCATCTGATCTACAGGGTCTTGTTTCCCAACAGCCTTTGTCCATATTGTTTAAGAATGGAGGGTCTGAAGGCTAGAGCCTTTATATATCAAGATGATTTAAAACTGACTCTCCGTTTACACGACCAGGGCTGTTAACTCTCAGTTTACAAGCCATCTGTTGTAAGACCAGCTAAAATCAGCACTGAACTAAAGTCCAAGATGTAACAAGGTCGGTGGTGAGATCATGATGCAAAAGCTGTCAAAATAGACTTGGTGTTACGCAACTATGTTTAGTGCTCAGTCAAAAAGATATATTCCATGACAGTTCTTAACCGTAGCCAGTTGAAATCGGTCTTTCTCATTGTTTCACTCACAATGTTGCCAAGTAACTGGAGATGGAGCTCAGAGGGACATGGAGTGGTGTGGGGTTACTAGTGGGGTTACTAGTGGGGTTACTAGTAGGGTTACTAGTGTGTTTACTAGTGGGGTTACTAGTGTGTTTACTAGTGTGGTTACTAGTGGGGTTACTAGTGGGGTTACTAGTGGGGTTACTAGTGGGGTTACTAGTGGGGTTACTAGTGTGGTTCTAGTGGGGTTACTAGTGTGGTTACTAGTGGGGTTACTAGTGGGGTTACTAGTGGGGTTACTAGTGGGGTTACTAGTGGGGTTACTAGTGTGGTTCTAGTGGGGTTACTAGTGGGGTTACTAGTGGGGTTACTAGTGGGGTTACTAGTGGGGTTACTAGTGTGGTTACTAGTGTGGTTACTAGTGGGGTTACTAGTGTGGTTACTAGTGGGGTTACTAGTGTGGTTACTAGTGGGGTTACTAGTGTGGTTACTAGTGGGGTTACTAGTGTGGTTACTAGTGGGGTTACTAGTGTGGTTACTAGTGGGGTTACTAGTGGGGTTACTAGTGGGGTTACTAGTGGGGTTACTAGTGGGGTTACTAGTGGGTTACTAGTGGGGTTACTAGTGGGGTTACTAGTGTGGTTACTAGTGGGGTTACTAGTGGGGTTACTAGTGGGGTTACTAGTGGGGTTACTAGTAGGGTTACTAGTGGGGTTACTAGTGTGGTTACTAGTGTGGTTACTAGTGGGGTTACTAGTGTGGTTACTAGTGTGGTTACTAGTGGGGTTACTAGTGTGGTTACTAGTGGGGTTACTAGTGGGGTTACTAGTGGGGTTACTAGTGGGGTTACTAGTGTGGTTACTAGTGTGGTTACTAGTGGGGTTACTAGTGTGGTTACTAGTGTGGTTACTAGTGGGGTTACTAGTGTGGTTACTAGTGGGGTTACTAGTGGGGTTACTAGTGTGGTTACTAGTGGGGTTACTAGTGGGGTTACTAGTGGGGTTACTGCACTCAGAGTATCCTGCCTTGGTAAATCGCGCTGTTAAGACACTGATGCCCTTTGCAACCATGTACCTATGTGAGAGTGGATTCTCGGCCCTCACTGGCATGAAAACTAAATACAGGCACAGAGTGTGTGTGGAAAATGATTTAAGACTGAGCCTCTCTCCAATACAACCCAACATTGGAGAGTAATGTGCTTTCTGTCAAGCTCACCCTTCTCATTAACCTGCGGGAAGTTATTCACAAGTTTCTATCAACAAATAAGGTTTTATATGTAAGACGGCTAAATAAAGAGCAAAATGATTGATTATTATTATATTATTATTATTTGTGCCGTGGTCCTATAAGAGCTCTTTGTCACTTCCCACGAGTCGGGTTGTGACAAAAACTCACTCATCCTTATGTTTAATAAATGTATCGTATAGTGTGTGTGTGGCAGGCTTACAATGTTGGCAAAAAACAACATTTGAGAGTGCACTGACCCTGGTGCTTAGAGGGGGTACGTAGCTGGAGGTTGAATGTTTGAAGGGGTACGGGCCTATAAAAAGTTTGGGAACCACTGACCTAGAGAGTGGAAAGAATGTGTCTTTCAACTGTAAATGTGTCAAAGAAATTACAAGGCTTCCTTCCACACGTCTCATTGGTGATATTTCAACAAGCCACAGAGTACTTTTGTAAGAGTACACATCTACAATTTGGGTATTTTGTCAAGCAGAAAGCAATTAAACAGATGAATTTATTGTGGCATGTACAAGACCCAAATCAATTCCTGTCCCCGTTTCTAAAAGTTGAAGTTCTTTTTGTTGACATTTGTTTTTTCACAGGCGTTTTCTTCATTTCATTTTGTTGATATTTAACTAAATATTGTCCTGAATTCAACCCTTTTTATTGACAATAACCAATTACTTTAATGCAATTAAGTAATACTTTGTATGGTTTTATTGCTGCTTATTGACCTCTACAGTAATTTGGGGGTGTTTATATTTGTCCTGTTACACAGTGTGTAACTGAAATGTGTATTTTTGCATATCCCAACTTCCCCTGAGACCCCCACAGGGAGTGGGGTCACAGCCAGGGTCACCATATCCCAACTCCCTCTGAGACTCCCACAGAGAGTGGGGTCACAACCAGGGTCAACATATCCCAACTCCCTCTGAGACCCCCACAGGGAGTGGGGTCACAGCCAGGGTCACCATATCTCAACTTCCCCCTGATCTGGATACATGAGGTCACCTGTCATATCCCAACAGCTGGCTACCTGCTCCCACAGGGAGTGAGGTCACAGCCAGGGTCACCATATCCCATTATACAGCTGGCTACCTGCTGCAATCAGACTTACATGTGAATCACAGATACAGGTCTCTCTCTCTCTCTCTCTCTCTCTCTCTCTCTCTCTCTCTCTCTCTCTCTCTCTCTCTCTCTCTCTCTCTCTCTCTCTCTCTCTCTCTCTCTCTCTCTCTCTCTCTCTCTCTCTCTCTCTCTCTCTCTCTCTCTCTCTCTCTCTCTCTCTCTCTCTCTCTCTCTCTCTCTCTCTCTCTCTCTCTCTCTCTCTCTCTCTCTCTCTCTCTCTTAAAATGAGATGACCTCAGACCAGCTCAGCTGTCTGAAAGAGATCTGTACCCCTACTGTATGTCATCTGTTTGTTGCTGTTGCATTAATTGACATTGATTTAAACAGACCTTTAATTTAGTCATAATTGTGGATGAATGACCTGTAATTTGGTCAGCTTCCTCTCAGAACCTACCACAGCCCAGTCTCCATCCCAGACATTAGGTTGGGTCAAGGGCAGTACAGATACACATAGTAAAAGGAGGATGCCATTTCTTCTTCTGAGGTATAATGGGGTGTGTGTGCGTGCGCGTGTGTGTAATGGGGAACAGTCCTTGTATCAGTTGGCACCTGTTAAGCATTACCACATAAAGTGAGAGCTGGAGAGAGAGTTTAGTGACCCCGCAGAGCATCGGTGACCATTAAGTAACGTTTTCCACACATATGCCTTTACAGCCGTAAAGCACACGTTTCCTCCCTTTCCTGCAATCATTCTGCATTTACATGCTAATTGGCTGTAAACAAAGGTCTTGTCTGTGAGAATATCATGTGAATTGGAACATTAGCACAGACCTTGTAATGACAGTCCTCTATATATGGTCGAGTGCATGCAAACTTTCTGCAACTCATTTACTGAACTTTGACCTTTACAACATCATCTCCTGATGATCATTATCAGCCTGTTTCCCCGGCACAGATCAGGCCTAACCCCGGAGTAAGAGCACGTTCATCTAGGACTAAACTTAATCTGTGTCCGGGAATCCGGCCCTATGAGAGCCATTTCAGCGTGGCATACATTATCTTTTATAGACCTAGTCCTATTCATTGAGTATACGTTATCTTTTATAGACCTAGTCCTATTTGTTGAGTATATACGTTATCTTTTATAGACCTAGTCCTATTCATTGAGTATATACGTTATCTTTTATAGACCAAGTCCTATTCATTGAGTATATACGTTATCTTTTATAGACCTAGTCCTATTCATTGAGTATATACGTTATCTTTTATAGACCAAGTCCTATTCATTGAGTATATACGTTATCTTTTATAGACCTAGTCCTATTCATTGAGTATATACGTTATCTTTTATAGTCCTATTCATTGAGTATATACGTTATCTTTTATAGACCTAGTCCTATTCATTGAGTATACGTTATCTTTTATAGACCTAGTCCTATTCATTGAGTATATACGTTATCTTTTATAGACCTAGTCCTATTCATTGAGTATATACGTTATCTTTTATAGACCTAGTCCTATTCATTGAGTATACGTTATCTTTTATAGACCTAGTCCTATTCATTGAGTATACGTTATCTTTTATAGTCCTATTCATTGAGTATACGTTATCTTTTATAGTCCTATTCATTGAGTATACGTTATCTTTTATAGACCTAGTCCTATTCATTGAGTATACGTTATCTTTTATAGACCTAGTCCTATTCATTGAGTATACGTTATCTTTTATAGTCCTAGTCCTATTCATTGAGTATATACGTTATCTTTTATAGACCTAGTCCTATTCATTGAGTATATACGTTATCTTTTATAGTCCTATTCATTGAGTATACGTTATCTTTTATAGACCTATAGAGTATATACCTATCTTTTATAGACCTAGTCCTATTCATTGAGTATACGTTATCTTTTATAGACCTAGTCCTATTCATTGAGTATACATTATCTTTTATAGACTTAGTCCTATTCATTGAGTATATAGTCCTATTCATTGAGTATATACATTATCTTTTATAGACCTAGTCCTATTCATTGAGTATATAGTCCTATTCGTTATCTTTTATAGACCTTTTATAGACCTAGTCCTATTCATTGAGTATACGTGATCTTTTATAGTCCTATTCATTGAGTATACATTATCTTTTTATAGTCCTAGTCCTATTCATTGAGTATACATTATCTTTTATAGACCTAGTCCTATTCATTGAGTATACATTATCTTTTATAGTCCTATTCATTGAGTATATACGTTATCTTTTTTAGACCTAGTCCTATTCATTGAGTATACGTTATCCTATTCATTTATAGACCTAGTCCTTTCATTGAGTATACCTTTTATAGTCCTATTCATTGAGTATACGTTATCTTTTATAGACCTAGTCCTATTCATTGAGTATACGTTATCTTTTATAGACCTAGTCCTATTCGTTATTGACCTAGTCCTATTCATTGAGTATATCGTTATCTTTTATAGACCTAGTCCTATTCATTGAGTATACGTTATCTTTTATAGACCTAGTCCTATTCATTGAGTATACGTTATCTTTTATAGTCCTAGTCCTATTCATTGAGTATACGTTATCTTTTATAGACCTAGTCCTATTCATTGAGTCATTATCTTTTATAGTCCTATTCATTGAGTATATACGTTATCTTTTATAGACCTAGTCCTATTCATTGAGTATATACGTTATCTTTTATAGACCTAGTCCTATTCATTGAGTATACGTTATCTTTTACCTAGTCCTATTCATTGAGTATACGTTATCTTTTATAGACCTAGTCCTATTCATTGAGTATACGTTATCTTTTATAGACCTAGTCCTATTCATTGAGTATACGTTATCTTTTATAGTCCTATTCATTGAGTATACGTTATCTTTTATAGACCTAGTCCTATTCATTGAGTATACGTTATCTTTTATAGACCTAGTCCTATTCATTGAGTATACGTTATCTTTTATAGACCTAGTCCTATTCATTGAGTATACGTTATCTTTTATAGTCCTATTCATTGAGTATATACGTTATCTTTTATAGACCTAGTCCTATTCATTGAGTATACGTTATCTTTTATAGACCTAGTCCTATTCATTGAGTATACGTTATCTTTTATAGACCTAGTCCTATTCATTGAGTATATACGTTATCTTTTATAGATTCCTAGTCCTATTCATTGAGTATACGTTATCTTTTATAGACCTAGTCCTATTCATTGAGTATACGTTATCTTTTATAGACCTAGTCCTATTCATTGAGTATACGTTATCTTTTATAGACCTAGTCCTATTCATTGAGTATACATTATCTTTTATAGACCTAGTCCTATTCATTGAGTATATATCTTTTATCTTTTATAGACCTTATCTTTTAGTCCTATTCATTGAGTATACGTTATCTTTTATAGACCTAGTCCTATTCATTGAGTATACGTTATCTTTTATAGACCTAGTCCTATTCATTGAGTATACATTATCTTTTATAGACCTAGTCCTATTCATTGAGTATATACATTATCTTTTATAGACCTAGTCCTATTCATTGAGTATATTATCTTTTATAGACCTAGTCCTATTCATTGAGTATACGTTATCTTTTATAGACCTAGTCCTATTCATTGAGTATACGTTATCTTTTATAGACCTAGTCCTATTCATTGAGTATATACGTTATCTTTTATAGACCTAGTCCTATTCATTGAGTATACGTTATCTTTTATAGACCTAGTCCTATTCATTGAGTATATACGTTATCTTTTATAGACCTAGTCCTATTCATTGAGTATACGTTATCTTTTATAGACCTAGTCCTATTCATTGAGTATACATTATCTTTTATAGACCTAGTCCTATTCATTGAGTATACATTATCTTTTATAGTCCTATTCATTGACTATACGTTATCTTTTATAGACCTAGTCCTATTCATATATCTTTTAGTATACATTGTTATCTTTTATAGACCTAGTCCTATTCATTGAGTATATACGTTATCTTTTATAGACCTAGTCCTATTCATTGAGTATATACGTTATCTTTTATAGACCTAGTCCTATTCATTGAGTATACGTTATCTTTTATAGACCTAGTCCTATTCCCTGACTATACATTATCTTTTATAGACCTAGTCCTATTCATTGAGTATACATTATCTTTTATAGTCCTATTCATTGAGTATATACGTTATCTTTTATAGACCTAGTCCTATTCATTGACTATATACGTTATCTTTTATAGACCTAGTCCTATTCATTGAGTATACGTTATCTTTTATAGTCCTATTCATTGAGTATATACGTTATCTTTTATAGACCTAGTCCTATTCATTGAGTATACGTTATCTTTTATAGTCCTATTCATTGAGTATACGTTATCTTTTATAGACCTAGTCCTATTCATTGAGTATACGTTATCTTTTATAGACCTAGTCCTATTCGTTGACTATACATTATCTTTTATAGACCTAGTCCTATTCATTGAGTATATATCGTTATCTTTTATAGACCTAGTCCTATTCATTGAGTATACATTATCTTTTATAGTCCTATTCATTGAGTATATACATTATCTTTTATAGACCTAGTCCTATTCATTGAGTATATACGTTATCTTTTATAGACCTAGTCCTATTCATTGACTATACGTTATCTTTTATAGACCTAGTCCTATTCATTGAGTATATACGTTATCTTTTATAGACCTAGTCCTATTCATTGACTATACGTTATCTTTTATAGACCTAGTCCTATTCATTGAGTATACATTATCTTTTATAGTCCTATTCATTGAGTATACATTATCTTTTATAGTCCTATTCATTGTGTATACATTATCTTTTATAGACCTAGTCCTATTCATTGACTATACGTTATCTTTTATAGACCTAGTCCTATTCATTGAGTATACATTATCTTTTATAGTCCTATTCATTGAGTATACATTATCTTTTATAGACCTAGTCCTATTCATTGACTATACGTTATCTTTTATAGACCTAGTCCTATTCATTGAGTATATACGTTATCTTTTATAGACCTAGTCCTATTCATTGAGTATATACGTTATCTTTTATAGACCTAGTCCTATTCATTGAGTATATACTTTATCTTTTATAGACCTAGTCCTATTCATTGAGTATACGTTATCTTTTATAGACCTAGTCCTATTCATTGAGCATACGTTATCTTTTATAGTCCTAGTCCTATTCATTGAGTATATACGTTATCTTTTATAGACCTAGTCCTATTCATTGAGTATACGTTATCTTTTATAGACCTAGTCCTATTCATTGAGTATACGTTATCTTTTATAGTCCTATTCATTTAGTATACGTTATCTTTTATAGTCCTATTCATTTAGTATACGTTATCTTTTATAGTCCTATTCATTGAGTATACGTTATCTTTTATAGTCCTAGTCCTATTCATTGAGTATACATTATCTTTTATAGTCCTATTCATTGAGTATATACATTATCTTTTATAGACCTAGTCGTATTCATTGAGTATATACGTTATCTTTTATAGACCTAGTCCTATTCATTGAGTATATACGTTATCTTTTATAGACCTAGTCCTATTCATTGACTATACGTTATCTTTTATAGACCTAGTCCTATTCATTGAGTATATACGTTATCTTTTATAGACCTAGTCCTATTCATTGAGTATATACGTTATCTTTTATAGACCTAGTCCTATTCATTGAGTATACATTATCTTTTATAGTCCTATTCATTGAGTATACGTTATCTTTTATAGACCTAGTCCTATTCATTGAGTATATACGTTATCTTTTATAGACCTAGTCCTATTCATTGAGTATATACGTTATCTTTTATAGACCTAGTCCTATTCATTGACTATACGTTATCTTTTATAGACCTAGTCCTATTCATTGAGTATACGTTATCTTTTATAGACCTAGTCCTATTCATTGAGTATATAGACGTTATCTTTTATAGATTCATTGAGTATATACTTATCTTTTATAGTCCTATTCATTGAGTATACGTTATCTTTTATAGACCTAGTCCTATTCATTGAGTATATGTACGTTATCTTTTATAGTCCTATTCCTTGAGTATACGTTATCTTTTATAGTAGTCCTATTCATTGAGTATACATTATCTTTATAGTCCTAGTCCTATTCATTGAGTATATACGTTATCTTTTATAGACCTAGTCCTATTCATTGAGTATACGTATCTTTTATAGTCCTATTCATTTAGTTATTATCTTTTATAGACCTAGTCCTATTCATTGAGTATACGTTATCTTTTATAGTCCTATTCATTGAGTATACGTTATATTTTATAGACCTAGTCCTATTCATTGAGTATACATTATCTTTTATAGTCTTAGTCCTATTCATTGAGTATACATTTATCTTTTAAAGACCTAGTCCTATTCATTGAGTATAAACGTTATCTTTTATAGACCTAGTCCTATTCATTGAGTATACGTTATCTTTTATAGACCTAGTCCTATTCATTGAGTATACGTTATCTTTTATAGACCTAGTCCTATTCATTGAGTATATACGTTATCTTTTATAGACCTAGTCCTATTCATTGAGTATATACGTTATCTTTTATAGACCTAGTCCTATTCATTGAGTATACGTTATCTTTTATAGACCTAGTCCTATTCATTGAGTATACGTTATCTTTTATAGACCTAGTCCTATTCATTGAGTATATACGTTATCTTTTATAGACCTAGTCCTATTCATTGAGTATACGTTATCTTTTATAGACCTAGTCCTATTCATTGAGTATACGTTATCTTTTATAGACCTAGTCCTATTCATTGAGTATACATTATCTTTTATAGTCCTATTCATTGAGTATACATTATCTTTTATAGACCTAGTCCTATTCATTGACTATACATTATCTTTTATAGACCTAGTCCTATTCATTGAGTATACACGTTATCTTTTATAGTCCTATTCATTGAGTATATACGTTATCTTTTATAGACCTAGTCCTATTCATTGAGTATATGTTATCTTTTATAGACCTAGTCCTATTCATTGAGTATACATTATCTTTTATAGTCCTATTCATTGAGTATACATTATCTTTTATAGACCTAGTCCTATTCATTGACTATACATTATCTTTTATAGACCTAGTCCTATTCATTGAGTATATACGTTATCTTTTATAGACCTAGTCCTATTCATTGAGTATATACGTTATCTTTTATAGACCTAGTCCTATTCATTGAGTATATACGTTATCTTTTATAGACCTAGTCCTATTCATTGAGTTATCTTTCTTTTTATAGACCTAGTCCTATTCATTGAGTATACGTTATCTTTTATAGACCTAGTCCTATTCATTGAGTATACGTTATCTTTTATAGTCCTATTCATTGAGTATACGTTATCTTTTATAGACCTAGTCCTATTCATTGAGTATACGTTATCTTTTATAGACCTAGTCCTATTCATTGAGTATACGTTATCTTTTATAGACCTAGTCCTATTCATTGAGTATACGTTATCTTTTATAGACCTAGTCCTATTCATTGAGTATACGTTATCTTTTATAGACCTAGTCCTATTCATTGAGTATACGTTATCTTTTATAGTCCTATTCATTGAGTATACGTTATCTTTTATAGACCTAGTCCTATTCATTGAGTATACGTTATCTTTTATAGACCTAGTCCTATTCATTGAGTATACATTATCTTTTATAGTCCTATTCATTGAGTATACGTTATCTTTTATAGACCTAGTCCTATTCATTGAGTATACGTTATCTTTTATAGACCTAGTCCTATTCATTGAGTATACGTTATCTTTTATAGACCTAGTCCTATTCATTGAGTATATACGTTATCTTTTATAGACCTAGTCCTATTCATTGACTATACGTTATCTTTTATAGACCTAGTCCTATTCATTGAGTATACATTATCTTTTATAGTCCTATTCATTGAGTATACATTATCTTTTATAGTCCTATTCATTGTGTATACATTATCTTTTATAGACCTAGTCCTATTCATTGACTATACATTATCTTTTATAGACCTAGTCCTATTCATTGAGTATATACGTTATCTTTTATAGACCTAGTCCTATTCATTGAGTATACGTTATCTTTTATAGACTTTTATAGACTAGTCCTATTCATTGAGTATACGTTATCTTTTATAGACCTAGTCCTATTCATTGAGTATATATCTTTTATAGACCTAGTCCTATTCATTTTATATCTTTTATAGACCTAGTCCTATTCATTGAGTATACGTTATCTTTTATAGACCTAGTCCTATTCATTGAGTATATACGTTATCTTTTATAGACCTAGTCCTATTCATTGAGTATACGTTATCTTTTTATAGACCTAGTCCTATTCATTGAGTATACATTATCTTTTATAGATTCATTTAGTATACTTATCTTTTATAGTCCTATTCATTGAGTATACATTATCTTTTATAGTCCTATTCATTGAGTATACATTATCTTTTATAGACCTAGTCCTATTCATTGACTATACGTTATCTTTTATAGACCTAGTCCTATTCATTGAGTATACATTATCTTTTATAGTCCTATTCATTGAGTATACATTATCTTTTATAGTCCTATTCATTGAGTATACATTATCTTTTATAGACCTAGTCCTATTCATTGAGTATACGTTATCTTTTATAGACCTAGTCCTATTCATTGAGTATATACGTTATCTTTTATAGACCTAGTCCTATTCATTGAGTATATACGTTATCTTTTATAGACCTAGTCCTATTCATTGAGTATATACGTTATCTTTTATAGACCTAGTCCTATTCATTGAGTATACGTTATCTTTTATAGACCTAGTCCTATTCATTGAGTATACGTTATCTTTTATAGACCTAGTCCTATTCATTGAGTATATACGTTATCTTTTATAGACCTAGTCCTATTCATTGAGTATACGTTATCTTTTATAGTCCTATTCATTGAGTATACGTTATCTTTTATAGTCCTAGTCCTATTCATTGAGTATACGTTATCTTTTATAGTCCTATTCATTGAGTATACGTTATCTTTTATAGTCCTAGTCCTATTCATTGAGTATACGTTATCTTTTATAGACCTAGTCCTATTCATTGAGTATACGTTATCTTTTATAGACCTAGTCCTATTCATTGAGTATACGTTATCTTTTATAGACATTGAGTATACATTAGTCCTATTCATTGACTATACGTTATCTTTAGACCTATAGACCTAGTCCTATTCATTGAGTATATACATTATCTTTTATAGACCTAGTCCTATTCATTGAGTATACGTTATCTTTTATAGACCTAGTCCTATTCATTGAGTATATACGTTATCTTTTATAGACCTAGTCCTATTCATTGAGTATACGTTATCTTTTATAGACCTAGTCCTATTCATTGAGTATACGTTATCTTTTATAGACCTAGTCCTATTCATTGAGTATACGTTATCTTTTATAGACCTAGTCCTATTCATTGAGTATATATCTTATCCTTTATAGACATTATCTAGTCCTATTCATTGACTATACGTTATCTTTTATAGACCTAGTCCTATTCATTGAGTATACATTATCTTTTATAGACCTAGTCCTATTCATTGAGTATACGTTATCTTTTATAGACCTAGTCCTATTCATTGAGTATACGTTATCTTTTATAGACCTAGTCCTATTCATTGAGTATACGTTATCTTTTATAGTCCTATTCATTGAGTATACGTTATTCATTGAGTTATACATTATCTTTTATAGACCTAGTCCTATTCATTGAGTATACGTTATCTTTTATAGACCTAGTCCTATTCATTGAGTATACGTTATCTTTTATAGTAGTCCTATTCATTGAGTATAGACCTTTTATAGACCTCCTATTCATTGAGTATACGTTATCTTTTATAGACCTAGTCCTATTCATTGAGTATATTATCTTTATCTTTTCATAGTACCTAGTCCTATTCATTGAGTATACATTATCTTTTATAGACCTAGTCCTATTCATTGAGTATACATATAGTCCTTTCATTGAGTATACGTTATGCTATCTTTTATAGACCTAGTCCTATTCATTGAGATACGTTATCTTTTATAGACCTAGTCTAGTAGTCCTATTCATTGAGTATATACGTTATCTTTTATAGACCTAGTCCTATTCATTGAGTATATACGTTATCTTTTATAGACCTAGTCCTATTCATTGAGTATACGTTATCTTTTATAGACCTAGTCCTATTCATTGAGTATACGTTATCTTTTATAGACCTAGTCCTATTCATTGAGTATATTGAGTATACGTTATCTTTTATAGACCTAGTCCTATTCATTGAGTATTATCTTTTATAGTTATCTTTTATAGACCTAGTCCTATTCATTGAGTATACGTTATCTTTTATAGACCTAGTCCTATTCATTGACTATACGTTATCTTTTATAGTCCTATTCATTGATAGATCTTTTATATACCTAGTCCTATTCATTGAGTATACATTATATTTTATAGTCCTATTCATTGAGTATATACATTATCTTTTATAGACCTAGTCCTATTCCCTGACTATACATTATCTTTTATAGACCTAGTCCTATTCATTGAGTATACGTTATCTTTTATAGTCCTATTCATTGAGTATATACGTTATCTTTTATAGACCTAGTCCTATTCATTGAGTATACGTTATCTTTTATAGACCTAGTCCTATTCATTGAGTATACGTTATCTTTTATAGTCCTATTCATTGAGTATACGTTATCTTTTATAGACCTAGTCCTATTCATTGAGTATACGTTATCTTTTATAGACCTAGTCCTATTCATTGAGTATACGTTATCTTTTATAGACCTAGTCCTATTCATTGAGTATACATTATCTTTTATCGTTATTCATTGAGTATACGTTATCTTTTATAGACCTCCTATTCATAGATATATTATCTTTTATAGTCCTATTCATTGAGTATACATTATCTTTTATAGACCTAGTCCTATTCATTGAGTATATACATTATCTTTTATAGACCTAGTCCTATTCATTGAGTATACATTATCTTTTATAGTTTTATAGTACCTTTTAGTCCTATTCATTGACTATACGTTATCTTTTATAGACCTAGTCCTATTCATTGAGTATATATTATCTTTTATAGACCTAGTCCTATTCATTGAGTATATACGTTATCTTTTATAGACCTAGTCCTATTCATTGAGTATATACGTTATCTTTTATTAGACCTAGTCCTATTCATTGAGTATACGTTATCTTTTATAGACCTAGTCCTATTCATTGAGTATACGTTATCTTTTATAGACGTTATTCATCTTTTATCTTTTATAGACCTAGTCCTATTCATTGAGTATATACGTTATCTTTTATAGACCTAGTCCTATTCATTGAGTATACGTTATCTTTTATAGACCTAGTCCTATTCATTGAGTATACGTTATCTTTTATAGTTATTCATTTTATAGATCTTTTATAGTCCTATTCATTGAGTATACGTTATCTTTTATAGACCTAGTCCTTTCATTGAGTATACGTTATCTTTTATAGACCTAGTCCTATTCATTGAGTATACATTATCTTTATCTTTGAGGGAGACCTAGTCCTATTCATTGAGCCATTATCTTTTATAGACCTAGTCCTATTCATTGAGTATACATTATCTTTTATAGTCCTAGTCCTATTCATTGAGTATACGTTATCTTTTATAGACCTAGTCCTATTCATTGACTATATACGTTATCTTTTATAGACCTAGTCCTATTCATTGAGTATACATTATCTTTTATAGTCCTATTCATTGAGTATATACGTTATCTTTTATAGACCTAGTCCTATTCATTGAGTATATACGTTATCTTTTATAGACCTAGTCCTATTCATTGAGTATACGTTATCTTTTATAGACCTAGTCCTATTCATTGAGTATACGTTATCTTTTATAGACCTAGTCCTATTCATTGAGTATATACGTTATCTTTTATAGACCTAGTCCTATTCATTGAGTATACGTTATCTTTTATAGACCTAGTCCTATTCATTGAGTATATACGTTATCTTTTATAGACCTAGTCCTATTCATTGAGTATACGTTATCTTTTATAGACCTAGTCCTATTCATTGAGTATACGTTATCTTTTATAGATTCATTGAGTATACTTATCTTTTATAGTCCTATTCATTGAGTATACATTATCTTTTATAGACCTAGTCCTATTCATTGAGTATACATTATCTTTTATAGACCTAGTCCTATTCATTGAGTATACGTTATCTTTTATAGACCTAGTCCTATTCATTGACTATATTTTTATAGAGTATACATTATCTTTTATAGTCCTATTCATTGAGTATACATTATCTTTTATAGACCTAGTCCTATTCATTGAGTATACATTATCTTTTATAGACCTAGTCCTATTCATTGAGTATACGTTATCTTTTATAGACCTAGTCCTATTCATTGAGTATATTATCTTTTATAGTTATCTTTTATAGACTTTTATAGACTAGTCCTATTCATTGAGTATATACGTTATCTTTTATAGACCTAGTCCTATTCATTGAGTATATAGCCGTTATCTTTTATAGACCTAGTCCTATTCATTGAGTATACGTTATCTTTTATAGACCTAGTCCTATTCATTGAGTATATTGTGTTATTATCTTTTATAGACCTAGTCCTATTCATTGAGTATACGTTATCTTTTATAGACCTAGTCCTATTCATTGAGTATATTATCGTTATCTTTTATAGACCTAGTCCTATTCATTGAGTATACATTATCTTTTATAGACCTAGTCCTAGTCCTATTCATTATTCATTGAGTATATACATTATCTTTTATAGACCTAGTCCTATTCATTGACTATATAGACCTAGTTATCTTGAGTTATTAGACCTAGTCCTATTCATTGAGTATATACGTTATCTTTTATAGACCTAGTCCTATTCATTGAGTATACGTTATCTTTTATAGACCTAGTCCTATTCATTGAGTATATACGTTGAGTTTTATAGACCTAGTCCTATTCATTGAGTATATACGTTATCTTTTATAGACCTATTCATTGAGTAGTATACGTTATCTTTTATAGACCTAGTCCTATTCATTGAGTATACATTATCTTTTATAGTTATCATTGAGTATATACATTTTTTTATAGACCTAGTCCTATTCATTGAGTATATACGTTATCTTTTATAGACCTAGTCCTATTCATTGAGTTATCTTTTATAGACCTCGTTCATCTTTTATAGACCTAGTCCTATTCATTGAGTATATACGTTATCTTTTATAGAGTCCTAGTCCTATTTATCTTTTATAGACCTAGTCCTATTCATTGAGTATATACGTTATCTTTTATAGACCTAGTTCATTGAGTATATATTATCTTTTATAGACCTAGTCCTATTCATTGAGTATAGGGAGTTATCTTTTATAGACCTAGTCCTATTCATTGAGTATATACGTTATCTTTTATAGAGCCTAGGGTCCTATTCATTGAGTATAGGGTGTTATCTTTTATAGACCTAGTCCTATTCATTGAGCCATAGGTTATCTTTTATTTCAGGCACCAGGAGGGTCCTGTGTTATTTCAGGAGCCAGGAGGGTGTTGTGTTATTTCAGGCAGCCAGGAGGGTGTTGTGTTATTTCAGGCAGCCAGGAGGGTGTTGTGTTATTTCAGGCAGCCAGGAGGGTGTTGTGTTATTTCAGGCAGCCAGGAGGGAGTTGTGTTATTTCAGGCAGCCAGGAGGGTGTTGTGTTATTTCAGGCAGCCAGGAGGGTGTTGTGTTATTTCAGGCAGCCAGGAGGGTGTTGTGTTATTTCAGGCAGCCAGGAGGGTGTTGTGTTATTTCAGGCAGCCAGGAGGGTGTTGTGTTATTTCAGGCAGCCAGGAGGGTGTTGTGTTATTTCAGGCAGCCAGGAGGGTGTTGTGTTATTTCAGGCAGCCAGGAGGGTGTTGTGTTATTTCAGGCAGCCAGGAGGGTGTTGTGTTATTTCAGGCAGCCAGGAGGGTGTTGTGTTATTTCAGGCAGCCAGGAGGGTGTTGTGTTATTTCAGGCAGCCAGGAGGGTGTTGTGTTATTTCAGGCAGCCAGGAGGGTGTTGTGTTATTTCAGGCAGCCAGGAGGGTGTTGTGTTATTTCAGGCAGCCAGGAGGGTGTTGTGTTATTTCAGGCAGCCAGGAGGGTGTTGTGTTATTTCAGGCAGCCAGGAGGGTGTTGTGTTATTTCAGGCAGCCAGGAGGGTGTTGTGTTATTTCAGGCAGCCAGGAGGGTGTTGTTTATTTCAGGCAGCCAGGAGGGTTGTTGTGTTATTTCAGGCAGCCAGGAGGGTGTTGTGTTATTTCAGGCAGCCAGGAGGGAGTTGTGTTATTTCAGGCAGCCAGGAGGGTGTTGTGTTATTTCAGGCAGCCAGGAGGGTGTTGTGTTATTTCAGGCAGCCAGGAGGGTGTTGTGTTATTTCAGGCAGCCAGGAGGGTGTTGTGTTATTTCAGGCAGCCAGGAGGGTGTTGTGTTATTTCAGGCAGCCAGGAGGGTGTTGTGTTGTTTCAGGCAGCCAGGAGGGTGTTGTGTTATTTCAGGCAGCCAGGAGGGAGTTGTGTTGTTTCAGGCAGCCAGGAGGGAGTTGTGTTGTTTCAGGCAGCCAGGAGGGTGTTGTGTTGTTTCAGGCAGCCAGGAGGGTGTTGTGTTGTTTCAGGCAGCCAGGAGGGTGTTGTGTTGTTTCAGGCAGCCAGGAGGGAGTTGTGTTGTTTCAGGCAGCCAGGAGGGTGTTGTTTGTGTTGTGTTTTTCAGGCAGCCAGGAGGGTGTTGTGTTATTTCAGGCAGCCAGGAGGGTGTTGTGTTGTTTCAGGCAGCCAGGAGGGTGTTGTGTTGTTTCAGGCAGCCAGGAGGGTGTTGTGTTGTTTCAGGCAGCCAGGAGGGTGTTGTGTTATTTCAGGCAGCCAGGAGGGTGTTGTGTTGTTTCAGGCAGCCAGGAGGGTGTTGTGTTATTTCAGGCAGCCAGGAGGGTGTTGTGTTGTTTCAGGCAGCCAGGAGGGAGTTGTGTTGTTTCAGGCAGCCAGGAGGGAGTTGTGTTATTTCAGGCAGCCAGGAGGGTGTTGTGTTGTTTCAGGCAGCCAGGAGGGAGTTGTGTTATTTCAGGCAGCCAGGAGGGTGTTGTGTTGTTTCAGGCAGCCAGGAGGGAGTTCGGCTCTGTTGTTGTCTGTTCTCAGCTTCTGCTTTTAGTTCAAGTCTCCTACAGACGTCTTGATTCCATCTTCTGACTGTAACCTTTTCAAAAGAGTGGCCATAGTCATATACATTATACATACATGATCACGTATAGTCATATACATTATACATACATGATCACGTATAGTCATATACATTATACATACATGATCACGTATAGTCATATACATTATACATACATGATCACGTATAGTCATATACATTATACATACATTATCACGTATAGTCATATACATTATACATACATTATCACATATAGTCATATACATTATACATACATGATCACGTATAGTCATATACATTATACATACATTATCACGTATAGTCATATACATTATACATACATTATCACGTATAGTCATATACATTATACATAACATGATCACATATAGTCATATACATTATACATACATTATCACGTATAGTCATATACATTATACATACATTATCACGTATAGTCATATACATTATACATACATGATCACGTATAGTCATATACATTATACATACATTATCACGTATAGTCATATACATTATACAAACATGATCACGTATAGTCAATACATATTATGTCTATATACAGTGTTGTAAAGATGTGCAAATAGTTAAAGTAGAAAAGTGAAAATAAATAAACATAAATATGAGTTGTATTTACAGTGGTGTTTGTTCTTCACTGGTTGCCCTTTTCTCGTGGCAACAGGTCACAAATCTTGCAGCTGTGGTATTTCACCCAGTAGATATGGGAGTTTATCAAAATGTGATTTTTTTTTCCAATTCTTTGTGGATCTGTGTAATTTGAGGGAAATATGTGTCTCTAATGTGGTCATACATTTGGCAGGAGGTTAGGAAGTGCAGCTCAGTTTCATCTCATTTTGTGGGCAGTGTGCGACAGCCTGTTTCAATAGCAAGGCTATGCTCACTGAGTCTGAGTCTGTACATAGTCAAATCTTTCCTTAAGTTTGGGTCAGTCACAGTGGTCAGGTATTCTGCCACTGTGTTCTCTCTGTTAGGGACAAATAGCATTCTAGTTTGCTCTGTTTTTTTGTTAATTCTTTCCAATGTGTCAAGTAATTATTGTTTTGTTTTCTCATGATTTGGTTGGGTCTAATTGTGCTGCTGTCCTGGGGATCTGTGGGGTCTGTTTCTGTTTGTGAACAGAGCCCCAGGACCAGCTTGATTAGGGGGCTCTTCTCCAGGTTAATTTCTCTACAGGTGATGGCTTTGTTGTGGAAGGTTTGGGAATCGCTTCCTTTTAGGTGGTTGTAGAATTTAATGGTTCTTTTCTGGATTTTGATAATTAGCGGGTAGCGGCCTAATTCTGCTCTGCATTCTCTCTCTCTCTCTCTCTCTCTCTCTCTCTCTCTCTCTCTCTCTCTCTCTCTCTCTCTCTCTCTCTCTCTCTCTCTCTCTCTCTCTCTCTCTCTCTCTCTCTCTCTCTCTCTCTCTCTCTCTCTCTCTCTCTCTCAAATGTTTTCTTACCTTATCAAAAAGCTGTGTGTGCATGCATGTGTGTGTGTGTGTGTGTTGCTGGGAGTTAGAGGATGGTGATTGAGCAGAATAAATAAACATTGGGGTGTCGGCCTAATTGTCAAATGTGTTTTCACAGTATACACATGTAAAATGTATATTTGCGGTTAGTTTCCCCACAAAACACAACGTTTGGTTTTAGAGTGTTTCACAAGTTTCCGTAAGTAATCTGATATCAATGCTGATGGATAGATTATGTTTTCCTCTCAGAATATGTAATAATGTTATGAATGACAAGTAATCATGGAGGTAAACATCAGTTGCTCTGCACAGTTATTAAAAGACGGGATTTCCCTTTGTAGCCTGTCCTGACTGTGAGAGGACTGGGGGAGGACAGGGTGTGGTTGAGGACTGGGGGAGGACAGGGTGTGGTTGAGGACTGGGGGAGGACAGGGTGGGGGTGAGGACTGGGGGAGGACAGGGTGGTGGGGAGGATTTAGATGTCTTGGTCTGTGTTTGTGTCCTCAGCTTTGGGCTCTGTTTCGCTCTCTCTCTCCTCAGAGGCCCCCTGTGGGAAAACCAAACAGGAGTCTGCTGTGTCTCCAGGTGGTCAGGGTGGTGGAGAGGACTGGGGAGACTGGTGGGACACACAGTGGTGCTGGCCTCCAGGTGACTTGACCACTGGGGACCACAGTGGTGCTGGTTCCAGGTGACTACAGAGTGGTGACTACCACACACAGTGGTGCTGGCCTCCAGGTGACTACCACACACAGTGGTGCTGGCCTCCAGGTGACTACCACACACAGTGGTGCTGGCCTCCAGGTGACTACCACACACAGTGGTGCTGGCCTCCAGGTGACTACCACACACAGTGGTGCTGGCCTCCAGGTGACTACCACACACAGTGGTGCTGGTGACCTCAGTGGTGCTGGCCTCCAGGTGACTACCACACACAGTGGTGCTGGCCTCCAGGTGACTACCACACACAGTGGTGCCCTCCAGGTGACTACCACACACAGTGGTGCTGGCCTCCAGGTGACTACCACACACAGTGGTGCTGGCCTCCAGGTGACTACCACACACAGTGGTGCTGGCCTCCAGGTGACTACCACACACAGTGGTGCTGGCCTCCAGGTGACTACCACACACAGTGGTGCTGGCCTCCAGGTGACTACCACACACAGTGGTGCTGGCCTCCAGGTGACTACCACACACAGTGGTGCTGGCCTCCAGGTGACTACCACACACAGTGGTGCTGGCCTCCAGGTGACTACCACACACAGTGGTGCTGGCCTCCAGGTGACTACCACACACAGTGGTGCTGGCCTCCAGGTGACTACCACACACAGTGGTGCTGGCCTCCAGGTGACTACCACACACAGTGGTGCTGGCCTCCAGGTGACTACCACACACAGTGGTGCTGGCCTCCAGGTGACTACCACACACAGTGGTGCAGCACTGGAGACACAGCAGACTCCTGTTTGGTTTTCCCACGGGGGGCCTCTGAGGAGAAAGGGAGAGAAACAGCCAATTCAGGAAAGTTGACCTCCCTCAGGGAAATTGGTTTGGCCATATTAACATGTTTAAGGTACATTCAGTCACACAATGATGCATCTCAATTAAAATATTGCACAGTGAAATATTGACCAATAGGTTGAATGTTGACACAGCCTTTAATGTTTATCACAACCTCATGGAGATCATTTAGTCAGTTTCCATTTCCAACAGATACACATGTTGTTGCTTTGTCTCTTCTGGGTCTCATTTTCCACAAACACAGAACACAAATGCTAAATGACTAGAATGTAAATGTACCCAGTTAACATGTATACACACACACACACACACACACACACACACACACACACACACACACACACACACACACACACACACACACACACACACACACAGAGAGAGAACACAGTGGAGTACAGAACGTAGCGAGCCAAAGCCAACAGACAGGGTGATAGTGAGTGTTTATAAGTGTTTATAAAAGTGGCAGCAATATAAACCATTACTAATGCATGCTGGGATCTATTTTCCCCTTTCTCTTTTGTTCCTCTCTGTTTTGTAGCATTGGAGGGTCATTAGAGACGAGCACAGCTTGAGATCTGTAAAACCAGTGTATATGGAGATAGTCTAGTTCACACTGCATTATCCTTACCTTAAAACACTGTTGGAATCACCAAGTTTATCAACCCGTTTTGGAAACTCAACAAGGAAGTCTTTGTGTCTTTTCTTTTTGTTTAGGTGACGATTTATTTTACTTGTAAAAAAAGATATATACTTCACCCCGCTGACAAATCATTCACAACCCCAGAGGCAGAACTGTCACGGTGACATGTGTATGAATTAGGATTTCCTGAAATATCACACTCCGTTATTGTAGAACCCCTTGACGACGCTGTAAAAACAATGGATACAGCATGTTTATTTCCACACGTTGTTGACTTGGACTCTGTCTTTTCATCCAGTGTCCCACGAGGGACTATGGGACGGTTGGTGCTGGATGGGTTCTGTGGTGCAGTCTCAAATGGCACCCCCTATTCCCTATCATAGGACACTACTGTTAACCAGAAGCCTATGGGCCCTTGTCAAATGTAGTGCACTAGAAAGGGAATAAGGTGCCGCTTGGAACACGTACATGGCTGTAGGGTTTTATAATTTATTCTTTGGTGGGTTGATTTTAACACATGTTTAAAACCCAGCTGCCATGAAGGAGCACTGCACAATGTTTCTTCAGGCTCACATGAATACAATAGACTCTATGACTCAACTCCTAACTTACTGCAGATATTGTTTTTAGTCACAACCAGTTTCCCCTTCTACCTTGTGTGGAAAGCAGCCAGCCAGCCAGCCAGCCAGCCAGCCAGCCAGCGCAGTAAGTCAACAGGGGATTCAGTGAGAGACAGTGATATGGTTATGCATGTTTTTTCAAACACAGACACATAGAAACCGTAGTGACACCCACCTATCCATCGTCATGGCTACGTCTGAAATGGTACCCAGTTCCCTACATAGTGCACAACCTTTGACTGGAGCCCAAAAGTAGTGCACTAGCCTATTTAGGGGATGGGTAGCCATTTTGGACACACTCATAGACATGGAAGTGACCCACCCATCCATCGCCCCCCTGCTCCTCTCCTCCCATCCAATCCTCTGTTCTCCCTCTCTCCTCCTCCTCTCCTCTTCTCCCATCCAACCCTCTGCTCTCCCTCCCTCCTCCTCCTCTCCTCTCCTCTCCTCCCATCCAATCCTCTGTTCTCCCTCTCTCCTCCTCCTCTCGTCTTCTCCCATCCAACCCTCTGCTCTCCCTCCCTCCTCCTCCCCTCCTCTCCTCTCCTCCCATCCAACCCTCTGCTCTCCCTCCCTCCTCCTCCCCTCCTCTCCTCTCCTCCTATCCAACCCTCTGCTCTCCCTCCCTCCTCCTCCTCTCCTCTCCTCCTATCCAACCCTCTGCTCTCCCTCTCTCCTATTCCTCCTCCCCTCCTCTCCTCTCCTCCCATCCAACCCTCTGCTCTCCCTCCCTCCTCCTCCCCTCCTCTCCTCTCCTCCCATCCAATCCTCTGCTCTCCCTCCCTCCTCCTCCTCTCCTCTCCTCCTATCCAACCCTCTGCTCTCCCTCTCTCCTATTCCTCTCCTCTCCTCCCATCCAATCCTCTGCTCTCCCTCTCTCCTCCTCCTCTCTTCTCCTCCCATCCAATCCTCTGCTCTCCCTCCTCCTCCTCCTCCTCTCTTCTCCTCTCATCCAATCCTCTACACTTCCTCTCTCCTATTCCACCAGTCAGAACAGACAGAACAGAGTCCACATCCTGCCCGGATTCCAGAACTTCCAGAATCATAAATGAGTGGAACCATAGAACCCCTTGGTGATGTCATCTTTCAGAGTTCTATTGAGTCCACTTAACCTCCTACATGAACCTCTTTATTCCTGCCTCTCTGCTGCGCAGAAGACTGTCACTACGTTGTGGGGGTGAAGGGGTGGGGAGGATGGGAGGTTAAAGGGTTATGTAAGGAGAATCTGGTCAGTTCTCTGAGGTCGAGAGTTAGGACAGAAGATGCTTTGAGTTCTGATGTTTAGTTAGATGCAGAAACAGAAGGTGTTCATGGTGGGTCTGAGGTGTCAGTATGACAAGGCTCTCACGCATTCTCATGGTCTCATGGATTACGTCCCAAATGGCACCCTATTCCCTTTATAATGCACTACTACCCATAGCGCTCTGGTCAAAAGTAGTGCACTATATAGGGTGTAGGGTGCAATTTGGGAACAATCCTTGGACAGATTTACCAGCGAGGCTGATGCCAGACAACTGGAGAAATATCTCCCGGCACCCAAGAGACTAATAGACATGTTATTGTTCATACTATTTCCATTAACAAGTAGGTTTGTCGACGACTGATGATTTTGTGAGGAGAAAACACTGTGGGATGGTTGGTGCTTCTGTGTGCCAAAAGACAGCTACAACCTATGCATTAGTTCCAACTGGGTTCGAACCCAGGGACCTGCGGGACTTTGTTAGTCCGTGGAGCTAAACACTTGCTTGGGGAGCTAACGCAAGTCTTCAGGTCTCAGACAAGGTAACTCAACAAGTGTGAATCTCTGTTAGATAGATAGGACAGTGGGGAAATAGAGAGAGAGGTTGTGTCAAAGGGCAGTAGGCCCGGATGGGAACCTATGACCACTCTGAAGACGAGGCTGTGGCAGGACCGCTAGAACAGCCAGTCCACTTCCTGTCTCTTTCTCAGCTTTAATGACATTCAGTTGTCTTGTCAATCAAACCGATACTGTCATACTATTACCAGGCTATTACCATTTATTCTGTGCTGTAAGGAAAAGTGCTACCAATACTCTATAGATCAACAAGCAATGAAGACAGCATGACAGCTATCAGTGTTGTCTTCACGGTTTGAAATAATCAGCACTGAGTGTGATTGGCTGGAAAAGGAGTGAAGGAGATAGCAACAGCAACAGCAGGAAACAGAGACTAGTGATAAAAGCCTTTCAACCTTGTTTTATTTGGCCATACGGAAAACAGAATAGGGTTGAAACGAGAGTCGTCGGTAAGACAATCTGATAATGCTCCTGCTGCACAGTGGCCTGTCCCATTGGTCCTCCTGGTGGGAGTTTTCCTCCTTCTCAATCTCACCATGGAACTTCTGCTGAGTAAGAAACATTTATTTCAGCCACACAGGCAGAGACACACAGGGCCTGAAGAGCATCCTGGGAGTAATAGTGTAGGTAGTGGCTCAGCAACCTCATCCTCTAGAAGACCTTTGATCATGTGGTTTTACACACTTTATTCTGCAGACCAGTCATAGTCCACAGACCGCAGACCCCTGCTGAGGCTCAGACCACTGACAGCCTATTCATCTACAGTCCCTATGCTCACTGAGTAATCATCTTAATGCTATCTTAGTAACAGCTGCTATTTCCCAATGGACCGGAAGGTTATTACAGGGTGATCTGACTTATTCTATACCAACTACTTGTTTACAATATTACGGGATTTCAATAAATGACTGTTACATTCAGCTTTTATTTTATTCACAATTCCAAATTGGTTTTATGCTCTTTACTTGTTGATTCGTTCCACTCAATGTTGTTCTCACATGCAGGTTGCAGAGGAGGTTGCAGAGGCCAGTGCACATGTCAGCATGAGGAAGCTCTGTCTAGGAATGCCATCTGCAGCGTTGAGAATGTTGAGGATGAGAATGTTCCGCCCACTGGTTCTGGAATCCAGCCCATGATTCTAACATTCTGATCCACGGTAGAAAAGGGAAGCCATTTTGGTCAGGGAGTTGGTCAGTGCTGTGATAAGATATCATGGAAAACAATGAATTCATAGATCATCTGAATAGTATGTTTAATGACTAGCTAGCCTGCCAGTTTAAGTGGAATGATTCAAATGAACTGCCAATACACCAACATTCCATACAAACAATGTCTTCAATTCACAGCCCAGACTGGTCTCATAGACTATACGTAACATAGTAAACGTAAATATGCCAACACTCAAATGAGTATGATATATTACGTTTGGTATGGTTCATAAGATAGCAGGTTACTTAAGGCAGAAATGAAAGGAGAGAGGGAGGGTGGTATTGGACATCTGAACCTTGTTGTGCTTTAAAATGGTTGAAAGTACAGTGATTAACACATGTAGATAACAACATACTTTTCAACCAAATATTATCCAAATATCTACATTGAAATGACACAGTGTGCCCAGTGGGATGCCTCTAACATCATTCATTCCAATTAGACTGGGATTTCTCCCTGAGCAATATGGCTGCCATTATCATACCATTCTAGAACACTGAACGTTGATGACATAGTAATTGAAAGGGATCTCTATATGGACAGCCAATAGGTTTCATATGAACATGGAGCCATACTTATAATGGCTTTGGGTATGTTGGCTCTTAAAGCACTGCGTTGGCATGTAATGTATGCCTGTGTCTATGCGTGACAACCTTACAAAAGACATCCTCGATTTCATTCTGGAGATTCATTCCAGTTCTATTACTGGAAATCACCATGATAGAGAACAGCTAAACTCATGCAATATGCTTCATAGCAAAGTGCATAAGATCAGTCATTTTAGGAGCTGGGGGGGGGGTTGTCATTGCTAATAGAAATGTGTTCTGATATGACTTGGCTGTTTAAATGAAGAACACATGTAGACGCTACCGTATGAATGTCAGGTAATATATCCTACCTGTGGAGGTTAGAGGCTGAATGTCAGGTAATATATCCTACCTGCAGAGGTTAGAGGCTGAATGTCAGATAATATATCCTACCTGCAGAGGTTAGAGGCTGAATGTCAGGTAATATATCCTACCTGCAGAGGTAAGAGGCTGAATGTCAGGTAATATATCCTACCTGTGGAGGTTAGAGGCTGAATGTCAGGTAATATATCCTACCTGTGGAGGGTAGAGGCTGAATGTCAGGTAATATATCCTACCTGTGGAGGGTAGAGGCTGAATGTCAGGTAATATAGCCTACCTGTGGAGGGTAGAGGCTGAATGTCAGGTAATATAGCCTACCTGTGGAGGGTAGAGGCTGAATGTCAGGTAATATATCCTACCTGCGGAGGTTAGAGGCTGAATGTCAGGTAATATATCCTACCTGCAGAGGTTAGAGGCTGAATGTCAGGTAATATATCCTACCTGTGGAGGTTAGAGGCTGAATGTCAGGTAATATATCCTACCTGTGGAGGGTAGAGGCTGAATGTCAGGTAATATAGCCTACCTGTGGAGGGTAGAGGCTGAATGTCAGGTAATATAGCCTACCTGTGGAGGGTAGAGGCTGAATGTCAGGTAATATATCCTACCTGAGGAGGTTAGAGGCTGAATGTCAGGTAATATATCCTACCTGTGGAGGGTAGAGGCTGAATCTGCGGAGGTTAGAGGCTGAATGTCAGGTAATATATCCTACCTGCAAAGGTTAGAGGCTGAATGTCAGGTAATATATCCTACCTGCGGAGATTAGAGGCTGAATGTTCAGGTAATATATCCTACCTGCAGAGGTTAGAGGCTGAATGTCAGGTAATATAGCCTACCTGAAGAGGTTAGAGGCTGAATGTCAGGTAATATATCCTACCTGCAGAGGGTAGAGCCTGAATGTCAGGTAATATAGCCTACCTGCAGAGGGTAGAGCCTGATTGTCAGGTAATATATTCTACCTGCAGAGGTTAGAGGCTGAATGTCAGGTAATATAGCCTACCTGTGGAGGGTGGAGACTGAATGTCAGGTAATATAGCCTACCTGTGGAGGGTAGAGGATGAATGTCAGGTAATATAGCCTACCTGTGGAGGGTAGAGGATGAATGTCAGGTAATATATTCTACCTGTGGAGGGTAGAGGATGAATGTCAGGTAATATATTCTACCTGCAGAGGTTAGAGGCTGAATGTCAGGTAATATAGCCTACCTGTGGAGGGTAGAGGATGAATGTCAGGTAATATATTCTACCTGCAGAGGTTAGAGGCTGAATGTCAGGTAATATAGCCTACCTGCAGAGGGTAGAGCCTGATTGTCAGGTAATATATTCTACCTGCAGAGGTTAGAGGCTGAATGTCAGGTAATATAGCCTACCTGTGGAGGGTGGAGACTGAATGTCAGGTAATATAGCCTACCTGTGGAGGGTAGAGGATGAATGTCAGGTAATATAGCCTACCTGTGGAGGGTAGAGGATGAATGTCAGGTAATATAGCCTACCTGTGGAGGGTAGAGGATGAATGTCAGGTAATATAGCCTACCTGTGGAGGGTGGAGACTGAATGTCAGGTCATATAGCCTACCTGTGGAGGGTGGAGACTGAATGTCAGGTAATATAGCCTACCTGTGGAGGGTAGAGGATGAATGTCAGGTAATATAGCCTACCTGTGGAGGGTGGAGACTGAATGTCAGGTAATATAGCCTACCTGTGGAGGGTAGAGGATGAATGTCAGGTAATATAGCCTACCTGTGGAGGGTGGAGACTGAATGTCAGGTAATATAGCCTACCTGTGGAGGGTGGAGACTGAATGTCAGGTAATATAGCCTACCTGTGGAGGGTGGAGACTGAATGTCAGGTAATATAGCCTACCTGTGGAGGGTGGAGACTGAATGTCAGGTAATATAGCCTACCTGTGGAGGGTGGAGACTTAATGTCAGGTAATATAGCCTACCTGTGGAGGGTGGAGACTGAATGTCAGGTAATATAGCCTACCTGTGGAGGGTGGAGACTGAATGTCAGGTAATATAGCCTACCTGTGGAGGGTGGAGACTGAATGTCAGGTAATATAGCCTACCTGTGGAGGGTGGAGACTGAATGTCAGGTAATATAGCCTACCTGTGGAGGGTGGAGACTGAATGTCAGGTAATATAGCCTACCTGTGGAGGGTGGAGACTGAATGTCAGGTAATATAGCCTACCTGTGGAGGGTGGAGACTGAATGTCAGGTAATATAGCCTACCTGTGGAGGGTGGAGACTGAATGTCAGGTAATATAGCCTACCTGTGGAGGGTGGAGACTGAATGTCAGGTAATATAGCCTACCTGTGGAGGGTGGAGACTGAATGTCAGGTAATAGAGCCTACCTGTGGAGGGTGGAGACTGAATGTCAGGTAATAGAGCCTACCTGTGGAGGGTGGAGACTGAATGTCAGGTAATAGAGCCTACCTGTGGAGGGTGGAGACTGAATGTCAGGTAATATAGCCTACCTGTGGAGGGTGGAGACTGAATGTCAGGTAATATAGCCTACCTGTGGAGGGTGGAGACTGAATGTCAGGTAATATAGCCTACCTGTGGAGGGTGGAGACTGAATGTCAGGTAATATAGCCTACCTGTGGAGGGTGGAGACTGAATGTCAGGTAATAGAGCCTACCTGTGGAGGGTGGAGACTGAATGTCAGGTAATATAGCCTACCTGTGGAGGGTGGAGACTGAATGTCAGGTAATAGAGCCTACCTGTGGAGGGTGGAGACTGAATGTCAGGTAATATAGCCTACCTGTGGAGGGTAGAGGATGAATGTCAGGTAATATATCCTACCTGTGGAGGGTGGAGACTGAATGTCAGGTAATATATGGAATGGAATAAATGGAGTCAAACATGCAGTTTATATGATGTGTATGATACCGTTCCATTTACTCCATTCCAGCCATTACAATGAGCCCGTACCTCCTATAGCTCCTCCCACCAGCCCCCACTGGTCAATATGTGATCATAGGAGATAAACAACACATTAAAAGTTAATGAAGCAAGTCAAAGTTTGAACACAGCTACTCACAGGTTGATTTGCTGTGAGGCCTTGTGTCTCTGCACCTAAAGAAGTCGGGACGTTCCTCTCCTGGGTCTGTTGCCTCATCATCCAAGCCTTGTTTCACAGTGTGTTCAGTGGACCAGGATGTGAACCAGATGATTCTACACATCTCCCCCACTACCTCTCATTCTGTTTACTCAACTCCTCTCTCTCCATGTTAGCCCCTACTATAACAGAGAGATGGGCAGATGGTTTCTATTTCTCTATAGTGCTCTTACCCCCCCCCATCGCAACTTGAAACATTGTTGTAAAAAAGACAGGGGCATTGCTTCCACATCTAACAGCTTGTCAGATCTAGTAACTCAAGTGAGCTCCCTTAGAGTGGCTGAAACTGGTGCCAACTGACGTAGCCTAGTATCCTTCAACCCTTACAACAACAAAAACACATTTGCAGTTTCACATGTGAAAATGCCTGTTTTCACATGTTGAGCTTCAATTTCACAAGTGAAACCATATTTTCACATGTAATTCAATTTCTAGTTCACATGTGAACACCCCCTTTTTTCACATGTAAGGAGAATGACGTGATTTCACCTCACGTGTGATTTATAGTTTCACGTGTGACATTTTCAGTTTCACGAGTTAAAAACGTTCACATGATCAACACAAGGTCTCATGAGCTTAGTTCTACTGCCGTAGGGGAGAGTGGGGTAAGTTGAGTCATTTTGGGAATTCAGTTCTACTGCCGTAGGGGAGAGTGGGGTAAGTTGAGTCATTTTGGGAATTCAGTTCTACTGCCGTAGGGGAGAGTGGGGTAAGTTGAGTCATTTTGGGAATTCAGTTCTACTGCCGTAGGGGAGAGTGGGGTAAGTTGAGTCATTTTGGGAATTCAGTTCTACTGCCGTAGGGGAGAGTGGGGTAAGTTGAGTCATTTTGGGAATTCAGTTCTACTGCCGTAGGGGAGAGTGGGGTAAGTTGAGTCATTTTGGGAATTCAGTTCTACTGCCGTAGGGGAGAGTGGGGTAAGTTGAGTCATTTTGGGAATTCAGTTCTACTGCCGTAGGGGAGAGTGGGGTAAGTTGAGTCATTTTGGGAATTCAGTTCTACTGCCGTAGGGGAGAGTGGGGTAAGTTGACTCATTTTGGGGAAATCAGTTCTACTGCCGTAGGGGAGAGTGGGGTAAGTTGAGTCATTTTGGGAAATTCAGCATCACTACGTCAAGAGAAATATAGTGTTCTCTCGTACAAAGATGTCTACATATATTTCAGGATGTTGTGTATCTCTGGGAAATGATCAGAATGAATGTAAACGTTGCAGTTTTGAAAACATAGCGTTCTCTTAGTACAACTTGATCATAGGGATAGGGTAAGTTGAGCAGCATTGGGGTAAGTGGGTGAAGGTGTCCTGTGGATTTTGTTTTCACACGAGGGAAAAACATGTGAAATATTAACGTGTGAACCTTGTCTGACTAACGTGTTTGACTCATGAAGAAAAAAAAGAAAGAAAAAAATCACGTCAACATTTTCTGTGACTTTGTTCACTGATAAATCACATTCACACGTGTCTGAAAACCACCGTTTTTTAAACGTGATTTAAAAAAAAAATGAATTGCAAGAGAAACTATACTTTCAGTGTAGTTATCCTGAAATGCTTAGATGATGACTTAGATGATTTGACATAAGGACCAAGGTCAAAAACACAGTGACTAAAGCAAGTCTGGTGCCAACTTGAACTTACAGTATGTAGTAAATGGAGTAAGAATTAGAATTTAAAAAGGGAACCCAGTGCCAACTTGAAGTTAGTATCCTTCAGTTAAGTTGCCCGGAAAACGCTCCATTTAAGTACAGACGATGACTTGGGAAAAGTTGTAAGTCTATAATGGTATTATTAAAAGAACACAGTCAGAAACACCACAGTGACTCTGTGGAAAGTGTTGTGACTTAACAACTGGCTAAAAGTATTGTTTTGTCCATTGTTTTGTTTAGCAACAGTGCAACAAGGAGGTGCTTTCCAAGGTCACTTTCCCATAATACACTAGTGCTATTGTTGTGTCTGTGCGTGCTTCATTAGATGCCACATTGAATTATTTACTGACTCTTATTTTGTCATTCCCTCCCGTTATCTAGTCTGCATCCCAAATGGCACCCTATTCCCTACCTAGGACCTTATGGGCCCTGGTCTAAAGCAGTACACTACAGGGAAGAGTGTGTCATTTGAGACATTTACACTGTAAAGTGGAGGTCCAGACAGTTCATATAATAAACACTGGGTGGGTTTTGTAGATTTGAAGATCTAATCCATTTGACCGTGACTATGAAGGTAATCTACCTGGAATGTAAGAGGAATCAGATTACCATTAACAGGAACACGCTCCGAGGTTCGGTCGTTTCTGTCTCTCTCTGAGATTTCCTCCATTGATCTGAGAACCGATACCCTCAGATCGTGTCCCAAATGACACCCTGTTTCATATATAGGGGGCTACTTTTGACCAGGACATGTAGGCCTCTGGTTAGAAGTAGTGCACTTATGTAGGGAATTGGGTGCCGATTGGGACGCAACCTCTCATTTGGCCACAGACCAGCACTCAGTGGCTGCCTGGGTTTCATATGCTGTTTTATAGACGGTTTCATGACGAGGGCAGAATAGACTTGTCTATCCTCTGACATGACTGTTTACAACATTTCAGATAGGATTATTGATGAGATCATTGAAGGACGTTGTAGTTCTGCAGTAAAACAGATCCCATGAGCTCAGAAGAGAAAAGTCCCATGGTTCAACTAAACCCCTTGGAACAAACCATTGTGATAATAAAATGCATTATTCATTCAATCATACAAATGTGGAAATATGAGTTGAGTGCTTTCTCAAATAGAACCATCCCCTCTTTGTAGTGCACTGTAAAGGGAATGGGGCGCCATTTAAGACACAACCCCTGTGCCTCTTATCTTTCCACCAGAGTGGAAGTGTTTCTTCCTGAAGGTGAGACTAGTGACTTACTGTTGATTCTCCCCTGGTCTCCCAGGTCTCCAGACTGCTGCTGTTTCATCCTGAAGGTGAGACTAGTGATTTACTGTTGATTCTCCCAGGTCTCCAGACTGCTGCTGTTTCATCCTGAAGGTGAGACTAGTGATTTACTTTGATTCTGTTGATTCTCCCTGAAGGTGGTCTCCCAGGTCTCCAGACTGCTGCTGTTTCATCCTGAAGGTGAGACTAGTGATTTACTGTTGATTCTCCCAGGTCTCCCAGGTCTCCAGACTGCTGCTGTTTCATCCTGAAGGTGAGACTAGTGATTTACTGTTGATTCTCCCCTGGTCTCCCAGGTCTCCAGACTGCTGCTGTTTCATCCTGAAGGTGAGACTAGTGATTTACTGTTGATTCTCCCAGGTCTCCAGACTGCTGCTGTTTCATCCTGAAGGTGAGACTAGTGATTTACTGTTGATTCTCCCAGGTCTCCAGACTGCTGCTGTTTCATCCTGAAGGTGAGACTAGTGATTTACTGTTGATTCTCCCAGGTCTCCAGACTGCTGCTGTTTCATCCTGAAGGTGAGACTAGTGATTTACTGTTGATTCTCCCAGGTCTCCCAGGTCTCCAGACTGCTGCTGTTTCATCCTGAAGGTGAGACTAGTGATTTACTGTTGATTCTCCCCTGGTCTCCCAGGTCTCCAGACTGCTGCTGTTTCATCCTGAAGGTGAGACTAGTGATTTACTGTTGATTCTCCCAGGTCTCCAGACTGCTGCTGTTTCATCCTGAAGGTGAGACTAGTGATTTACTGTTGATTCTCCCAGGTCTCCAGACTGCTGCTGTTTCATCCTGAAGGTGAGACTAGTGATTTACTGTTGATTCTCCCAGGTCTCCAGACTGCTGCTGTTTCATCCTGAAGGTGAGACTAGTGATTTACTGTTGATTCTCCCCTGGTCTCCCAGGTCTCCAGACTGCTGCTGTTTCATCCTGAAGGTGAGACTAGTGATTTACTGTTGATTCTCCCAGGTCTCCAGACTGCTGCTGTTTCATCCTGAAGGTGAGACTAGTGATTTACTGTTGATTCTCCCAGGTCTCCAGACTGCTGCTGTTTCATCCTGAAGGTGAGACTAGTGATTTACTGTTGATTCTCCCAGGTCTCCAGACTGCTGCTGTTTCATCCTGAAGGTGAGACTAGTGATTTACTGTTGATTCTCCCCTGGTCTCCAGACTGCTGCTGTTTCATCCTGAAGGTGAGACTAGTGATTTACTGTTGATTCTCCCAGGTCTCCAGACTGCTGCTGTTTCATCCTGAAGGTGAGACTAGTGATTTACTGTTGATTCTCCCAGGTCTCCAGACTGCTGCTGTTTCATCCTGAAGGTGAGACTAGTGATTTACTGTTGATTCTCCCCAGGTCTCCAGACTGCTGCTGTTTCATCCTGAAGGTGAGACTAGTGATTTACTGTTGATTCTCCCCTGGTCTCCCAGGTCTCCAGACTGCTGCTGTTTCATCCTGAAGGTGAGACTAGTGATTTACTGTTGATTCTCCCCTGGTCTCCCAGGTCTCCAGACTGCTGCTGTTTCATCCTGAAGGTGAGACTAGTGATTTACTGTTGATTCTCCCCTGGTCTCCCAGGTCTCCAGACTGCTGCTGTTTCATCCTGAAGGTGAGACTAGTGATTTACTGTTGATTCTCCCCTGGTCTCCCAGGTCTCCAGACTGCTGCTGTTTCATCCTGAAGGTGAGACTAGTGATTTACTGTTGATTCTCCCCTGGTCTCCAGACTGCTGCTGTTTCATCCTGAAGGTGAGACTAGTGATTAACTGTTGATTCTCCCCAGGTCTCCAGACTGTTGCTGTTTCATCCTGAAGGTGAGACTAGTGATTTACTGTTGATTCTCCCCTGGTCTCCCAGGTCTCCAGACTGCTGCTGTTTCATCCTGAAGGTGAGACTAGTGATTTACTGTTGATTCTCCCCTGGTCTCCCAGGTCTCCAGACTGCTGCTGTTTCATCCTGAAGGTGAGACTAGTGATTTACTGTTGATTCTCCCCAGGTCTCCAGACTGCTGCTGTTTCATCCTGAAGGTGAGACTAGTGATTTACTGTTGATTCTCCCCTGGTCTCCCAGGTCTCCAGACTGCTGCTGTTTCATCCTGAAGGTGAGACTAGTGATTTACTGTTGATTCTCCCCTGGTCTCCCTGGTCTCCAGACTGCTGCTGTTTCATCCTGAAGGTGAGACTAGTGATTTACTGTTGATTCCTCCCTGGTCTCCAGACTGCTGCTGTTTCATCCTGAAGGTGAGACTAGTGATTTACTGTTGATTCTCCCCTGGTCTCCCAGGTCTCCAGACTGCTGCTGTTTCATCCTGAAGGTGAGACTAGTGATTTACTGTTGATTCTCCCCTGGTCTCCCTGGTCTCCAGACTGCTGCTGTTTCATCCTGAAGGTGAGACTAGTGATTTACTGTTGATTCCTCCCTGGTCTCCAGACTGCTGCTGTTTCATCCTGAAGGTGAGACTAGTGATTTACTGTTGATTCTCCCCTGGTCTCCCTGGTCTCCAGACTGCTGCTGTTTCATCCTGAAGGTGAGACTAGTGATTTACTGTTGATTCTCCCCTGGTCTCCCAGGTCTCCAGACTGTTGCTGTTTCATCCTGAAGGTGAGACTAGTGATTTACTGTTGATTCTCCCCTGGTCTCCCAGGTCTCCAGACTGCTGCTGTTTCATCCTGAAGGTGAGACTAGTGATTTACTGTTGATTCTCCCCAGGTCTCCAGACTGCTGTTGTGTCCTGCTGTGAAGCTACGTAGGAGCTAGCTAGGAGAATACATAGCCTACGTACACCCTCCACAGGATGTGTCTCTGTCTCCTCACCCCAAACAAAATCACCTCTCCTCTGCTGTCACCCTAACTCAGGAGGCTTGTGATGAACTGTCTCCTCACCCTTCCTCACCTCTCCTCACCCTAACTCACCCTAACTCAGGAGGCCTGTGATGAACTGTCTCCTCACCCTCCCTCACCTCTCCTCACCCTAACTCACCTTAACTCAGGAGGCCTGTGATGAACTGTCTCCTCACCCCTCCTCACCCTCCTCACCCTAACTCACCTTAACTCAGGAGGACTATGATGAACTGTCTCCTCACCCCTCCTCACCCTAACTCACCCTAACTCACCTTAACTCAGGAGGACTATGATGAACTGTCTCCTCCTCCCTCCTCACCCCTCCTCAACCAAAGCCAACTACTCCCCCCAACCTCCTGTGTGTGTGTGTATGTGTGTGTGTCTGCTTGGGTCAGTCAACCCCCGGTCAGACTGGAAGACTCCGTTTGGAGCTTTCCTTTTCCCTTCCTTCTTCTCTGCCTTCCTCCTCCTCCCTCATCTCTCCTTCTCTTTCCTCCTCCTCCCTCATCTCTCCTTCTCTTTCCTCCTCCTCCCTCATCTCTCCTTCTCTTTCCTCCTCCTCCCTCATCTCTCCTTCTCTTTCCTCCTCCTCCTTCATCTCTCCTTCTCTTTCCTCCTCCTCCCTCATCTCTCCTTCTCTTTCCTCCTCCTCCCTCATCTCTCCTTCTCTTTCCTCCTCCTCCCTCATCTCTCCTTCTCTTTCCTCCTCCTCCCTCATCTCTCCTTCTCTTTCCTCCTCCTCCCTCATCTCTCCTTCTCTTTCCTCCTCCTCCCTCCTCTCTCCTTCTCTTTCCTCCTCCTCCCTCATCTCTCCTTCTCTTTCCACCTCCTCCCTCCTCTCTCCTTCTCTTTCCTCCTCCTCCCTCCTCTCTCCTTCTCTTTCCTCCTCCTCCCTCCTCCCTCTCCCTTCTCTTTCCTCCTCCTCCCTCATCTCTCCTTCTCTTTCCTCCTCCTCCCTCATCTCTCCTTCTCTTTCCTCCTCCTCCCTCATCTCTCCTTCTCTTTCCTCCTCCTCCCTCATCTCTCCTTCTCTTTCCTCCTCCTCCTCCCTCCTCTCTCCTTCTCTTTCCTCCTCCTCCCTCATCTCTCCTTCTCTTTCCTCCTCCTCCCTCATCTCTCCTTCTCTTTCCTCCTCCTCCCTCCTCTCTCCTTCTCTTTCCTCCTCCTCCCTCATCTCTCCTTCTCTTTCCTCCTCCTCCCTCCTCTCTCCTCTCTCCTTCTCTTTCCTCCTCCTCCCCTCCTCCTCTCTCCTTCTCTTTCCTCCTCCTCCCTCCTCTCTCCTCTCTTTCCTCCTCCCTCCCTCCTCCTCTCCTCCTCTTCCTCCTCCCCTCCTCCCTCCTCTCTCCTCTCTCCTTCTCTTTCCTCCTCCTCCCTCATCTCTCCTTCTCTTTCCTCCTCCTCCCTCCTCTCTCCTTCTCTTTCCTCCTCCTCCCTCATCTCTCCTTCTCTTTCCTCCTCCTCTCTCATCTCTCCTTCTCTTTCCTCCTCCTCCCTCATCTCTCCTTCTCTTTCCTCCTCCTCCCTCATCTCTCCTTCTCTTTCCTCCTCCTCTCTCATCTCTCCTTCTCTTTCCTCCTCCACCCTCATCTCTCCTTCTCTTTCCTCCTCATCTCTCATTATGAAAACTTAGCGACACAATGGTAGAGATTAAATGAGCTGGATGACAAAGCAAAAATATCGTTTTCCAAATTTGAGCAAATTTATTACAATTTTTAAAAAACTGAAACATCACATTTACATAAGTATTCAGACCCTTTACTCCGTATTTTGTTGAAGCATCTTTGGTAGCGATTACAGCCTCGAGTCTTGTTGGGTATGACGCTACAAGCTCGGCACACCTGTATTTGGGGAGTTTCTCCCATTATTCTCTGCAGATCCTAACAAGCTCTGTCAGGTTGGATGGGGAGTGTCGCTGAATACAGTGGGGCAGAAAAGTATTTAGTCAGCCACCAATTGTGCAAGTTCTCCCACTTAAAAAGATGAGAGGCCTGTAATTTTCATCATAGGTACACTTCAACTATGACAGACAAAATGAGATGGAAAAAAATCCAGATAATCACATTGTAGGATTTTTTATGAATTTATTTGCAAATTACAGAGAGAACTTGCACAATTGGTGGCTGACTAAATACTTTTTTGCCCCACTGTCGCTATTTTCAGTCTCTCCAGAGATGTTCGATCGGGGTCCAGGCTCTGGCTGAGCCACTCAAGGACATTCAGAGACTTGTCCCGAAGCCACTCCAACATTGTCTTGGCTGTGTACTTAGGGTTGTTGTTTTCATCAAGCATCTCTCTGTACTTTGCTCCGTTCATCTTTCTGTCGATCCTGACTAGTCTCCCAGTCCCTGCCGCTGAAAAACATCCCCACGGCATGATGCTGACACCACCATGCTTCACCGTAGGGATGGTGCTAGGTTTCCTCCAGACATGATGCTGACACCACCATGCTTCACCGTAGGGATGGTGCTAGGTTTCCTCCAGACATGATGCTGACACCACCATGCTTCACCGTAGGGATGGTGCTAGGTTTCCTCCAGACATGATGCTGACACCACCATGCTTCACCGTAGGGATGGTGCTAGGTTTCCTCCAGACATGATGCTGACACCACCATGCTTCACCGTAGGGATGGTGCTAGGTTTCCTCTAGACATGACATTTGGCATTCAGGCCAAGAATTGAATCTTGGTTTTATCATACCAGAGAATCTTGTTTCCCATGGTCTGAGAGTCCTTTAGGTGCCTTTGTTTTGTATTTTTCTCCCAATTTCAATTATAATCTTGTCTCATCGCTGCTCGGGAGGCGAGGGTCGAGTCATGCCTCCTCCGAAACATGACCCGCCAAACCGCGTACCATCGGATTCTTGGTCACTTCCCCGACCAAGGCCCTTCCCCCCTGATTGCTCAGTTTGGCCCGGGGGCTCAAGGAAGAGTTTTGGTTCCAAACTTATTCCATTTAAGAAGGAAGAGGCCACTGTTCTTGGGGACCTTCAATGCTGCAGAAATGTTTAGGTACCCTTCCCCAGATCTCCCTTCGACCTCATGGCTTGGTTTTATGCTGACAGTCACTGTCAACTGTGGGGCCTTATATAGACCGGCTTGTGCATTTCCAAATCATGTCCAATCAATTGAATTTACCACAGGTGGACTCCAATCAAGTTGTCTAAAAATCTTAAAGATGATCTATGGAAACAGGATGCGACTGAGCTCAATGTTGAGTCTTATAGCAAAGGGTCTGAATACTTATGTAAGTAAGGCATTTCTGTTTTTTATTTTTACATTTGCAAAATTTTCGAAAAACCTTTTCGAAATGCGTCGTCATTAAGGGGTGTTGTGTGTAGATTGATGAGTAAAAAAATGTATTCATCCATTTTAGAATGGCTGTAATGTAACAAAATGTAGAAAAAGTCAAGGGGTCTGAATACTTTTAGAATGCACTGTATCCGTCCTGTATTCTGTTTCAATCAAAGCACATTCTGCCTCGTGCGCTGTTGAGTTTATGCCACATTATAATCTTTTGGGATTATTCAACTAACCATTATAAAATCTCAGAAGAAATTAGTTTTTGTTGTTGTTTTTGTTGACTAACATTAAGGTTATACTATCATTGTGATCTTCCAAGACATTGGTTCAGCTTTGATCTAACTTTACTAAACCAGCACCATTGTGCTCCGTGGTGCTCCGTGGTGCTTCGTTGTGCTCCTACAGCACCACACCCTGCCGTCCGCTGCATCGACTGAGCAATTGAATCATGACCTACTCTTGCTGAAGAAATGAGAGACCATGTGTGACTGTTTTAAGAAAACCTCAATATGCCTCCCGAGTGGCACAGCGATCTAAGGCACCACATGGCAATGCTAGAGGCATCACTACAAACCCGGGTTCGAGCCCAGGCTCTGTCGCAGCCAGCCGCGACCGATGAGGCAGCGCACAATTGGCCCAGAGTCGTCTAGGTTAGGGGAGGATTTGGGCAGCCGGGATGTCCTTGTCCCTTCGTGCTCTAGCGACTCCTTGTGGCGGGCTGGGCGCATGCACGCTGAATCGTGTCGCCATTTGTATGGTGTTTCCTCTGACGCATTGGTGCGGCTGGCTTCCGGGTTAAGCAGACAGGTGTTAAGAAGCGTGGTTTGGCGGGTCAAGTTTCGGAGGACGCATGACTCTACCTTCACCTCTCCCGAGCCTATTCGGGAGTTTCAACGATGAGACACGATCGTAATTAGATCACAATTGGGTGTCATGAAATTGGGGGTAAAAAGAAATACCCTAGTTGATCAGTAAAATCTATGGGGAAGCTCAGAAATCCTCTATGTCCCCTGAATCATAAATCATACCGATCAGTTTGTGCTTCATTACAACCAACATTCACCAGTTCAGATTTATGTTCGCTAAGTGCCATCCCCTTCCTTATACTTTAGAAACATGATTTTCTTGAAATGTCTCTGTGGGACTCGCTGAGTGGGTCCAGACCATTCTGAACCAATTAATGGCAGGGAGGGGTTAGTACAACATCGCTGGCACTACACGACTACAATACTGAACATCTGTTGGCAATAGAGAGTAGAACTCAATAAATAAATCAAAGCCTTCCCCTCGTTCCCTGGGACATCCTTGTCTTTCAGAAGAGGTTTCTATTTGGGTAACGGTGCCAGAGATTAGAGGAAAAACTACTTTTTAATGCATTTTTTCATGGAGTATGTCCCAAATGGCACCCTATTGTCTATATAGTACACTGCTTTCTACCTATGGGCCCTGGTCAAAAGAAGTTCACTAGAAATGGAATACGGTGCTCAGCTCAGCTCCTGCTACCTTTAGCCTAGTCTCATAGCTAGCTAGCTAGTGGATGCTAGATTTGGTTCTGGGGGGTTTGGTACTATATTGGATGGTGAAAAGGAAAAAGGTCCTTAACTATAATTGCTTTTATTGTGATTATTCTTTTGGAGAAATGAGTGCATGAACTCCTCAGTTGTCGGTAATTAAGCTGAGTAGATTCCAGGGTTTTAGGTTTCTTCTCCCTTAATAAGTGGCTCAACAAACTCCCTACAGGCCTCCCTGCATGTGTGTGTGTGTTTGAGTGCCTCTTTGTGTGTGTGTGTGTGGTTCTCCTTAGTAGTCTCTACGCACCCTGCTGTAACAGAGGTTACAAGTATCAATGGGCCTGGCCAGTCGGCTTACAATAAGCTGCATTAGCTAGTGGTTGATGTTCAACCCTTATACCCCCTCAGGCCCTCTAAATCCACCAGTCAGAGGGTAGTATCTCTAAATCCATCAGTCAGAGAGGGTGGTCTCTGTAAATCCACCAGTCAGGAGGTAGTCTCTCTAAATCCACCAGTCAGAGAGGGTGGTCTCTGTAAATCCACCAGTCAGAAGGTAGTCTCTCTAAATCCACCAGTCAGAGAGGGTGGTCTCTGTAAATCCACCAGTCAGGAGGTAGTCTCTCTAAATCCATCAGTCAGAGAGGGTTGTCTCTCTAAATCCACCAGTCAGAGAGGGTAGTCTCTCTAAATCCACCAGTCAGAGAGGGTAGTCTCTCTAAATCCACCAGTCAGAGAGGGTAGTATCTCTAAATCCACCAGTCAGGAGGTAGTCTCTGTAAATCCATCAGTCAGAGAGGGTAGTCTCTCTAAATCCACCAGTCAGAGGGTAGTCTCTCTAAATCCACCAGTCAGAGAGGGTAGTCTCTCTAAATCCACCAGTCAGAGAGGGTAGTATCTCTAAATCCACCAGTCAGAGAGGGTAGTCTCTCTAAATCCATCAGTCAGAGGGTAGTCTCTCTAAATCCATCAGTCGGAGAGGGTGGTCTCTCTAAATCCATCAGTCAGAGAGGGTGGTCTCTCTAAATCCACCTGTCAGAGAGGGTGGTCTCTCTAAATCCATCAGTCAGAGAGGGTGGTCTCTCCAAATCCATCAGTCAGAGAGGGTGGTCTCTCCAAATCCATCAGTCAGAGAGGGAGGTCTCTCTAAATCCACCAGTCAGAGTGGGTGGTCTCTCTAAATCCATCAGTCAGAGAGGGTGGTCTCTCCAAATCCATCAGTCAGAGAGGGTGGTCTCTCCAAATCCATCAGTCAGAGAGGGAGGTCTCTCTAAATCCACCAGTCAGAGTGGGTGGTCTCTCTAAATCCACCAGTCAGAGTGGGTGGTCTCTCTAAATCCATCAGTCAGAGAGGGTGGTCTCTCTAAATCCATCAGTCAGAGAGGGTAGTCTCTATGGTGTACTAACAGACTCCTGACCTGAGTCAAAGGGAAGATTAAGTAGCATGTTAGGCTACTGATTTCTGTCATTTATTGGCAAAGACACATTGTAACAGCTAATGTGTGTGTGTGTGTGTGTGTGTGTGTGTGTGTGTGTGTGTGTGTGTGTGTGTGTGTGTGTGTGTGTGTGTGTGTGTGTGTGTGTGTGTGTGTGTGTGTGTGTGTGTGTGTGTGTGTGTGTGTGTGTGTCCATCAGCTAGATTATGATTTGAGTATCTCTTGCCTCTTGCAGGCTTTAGACATTGTATTTTTTGAAGCTTGAAGGCTTGTTAGTCAGTTAGAAAAGGTTTAGCATGTTCTCTCTTTTCAAGACTTTGAGTTCTTCCAAGAGCATCAGAAGAACATCAAATCCCATTTGAGCGCTACAGACTTAAACTATGAAAATCCACTCAGTTCCTTACAATATTCCCGAGACGATTACATAACATTCCATCACGATTTTCGTACTATTATGACCTAAGATTACATCACAAATATTCCAAGGATATATTAATGCATTCTGTAAAGAAACATACATTGAATTGAATTTCGTTGACACAATTTATAAATGCTTTATATAGCCTACATAAAGGATTCATAAGCACTACATAAATGCTTCACAAATCATCTATAAGCGTATGTCTACTATGTCTAAATGGTGTAAAGAAAAACATACATAGTGCGTTATGTCACATTTAGGAATTCATCCTACATTGGGAATGGTTATGTCACCCTTTATACACCATTTATAGAGTGTGACATTGGCAGAGGATTTGTGAAGCATTTATGTAGTGATTATGAGACATTTATGTAGTGATTATGAGACATTTATGTAGTGATTATGAGACATTTATGTAGTGATTATGAGACATTTATGTAGTGATTATGAGACATTTATGTAGTGATTATGAGACATTTATGTAGTGATTATGAGACATTTATGTAGTGATTATGAGACATTTATGTAGTGATTATGAGTAGTGATTATGAGACATTTATGTAGTGATTATGAGACATTTATGTAGTGATTATGAGACATTTATGTAGTGATTATGAGACATTTATGTAGTGATTATGAGACATTTATGTAGTGATTATGAAACATTTATGTAGTGATTATGACATTTATGTAGTGATTATGAGACATTTATGTAGTGATTATGAGACATTTATGTAGTGATTATGAGACATTTATGTAGTGATTATGAGACATTTATGTAGTGATTATGAGACATTTATGTAGTGATTATGAGACATTTATGTAGTGATTATTTATGATTATGACATTTATGTAGTGATTATTTTATGTAGTGATTATGAGACATTTATGTAGTGATTATGAGACATTTATGTAGTGATTATGAGACATTTATGTAGTGATTATGAGACATTTATGTAGTGATTATGAGACATTTATGTAGTGATTATGAGACATTTATGTAGTGATTATGAGACATTTATGTAGTAGTTATGAGACATTTATGTAGTGATTATGAGACATTTATGTAGTGATTATGAGACATTTATGTAGTGATTATGAGACATTTATGTAGTGATTATGAGACATTTATGTAGTGATTATGAGACATTTATGTAGTGATTATGAGACATTTATGTAGTGATTATGAGACATTTATGTAGTGATTATGAGACATTTATGTAGTGATTATGAGACATTTATGTAGTGATTGAGACATTTATGTAGAGATTATGAGACATTTATGTAGTGATTATGAGACATTTATGTAGTGATTATGAGACATTTATGTAGTGATTATGAGACATTTATGTAGTGATTATGAGACATTTATGTAGTGATTATGAGACATTTATGTAGTGATTATGAGACATTTATGTAGTGATTATGAGACATTTATGTAGTGATTATGAGACATTTATGTAGTGATTATGAGACATTTATGTAGTGATTATGAGACATTTATGTAGTGATTATGAGACATTTATGTAGTGATTATGAGACATTTATGTAGTGATTATGAGACATTTATGTAGTGATTATGAGACATTTATGTAGTGATTATGAGACATTTATGTAGTGATTAAGAGACATTTATGTAGTGATTATGAGACATTTATGTAGTGATTAAGAGACATTTATGTAGTGGTTATGAGACATTTATGTAGTGATTAGACATTTATGTAGTGATTATGAGACATTTATGTAGTGATTATGAGACATTTATGTAGTGATTATGAGACATTTATGTAGTGATTATGAGACATTTATGTAGTGATTATGAGACATTTATGTAGTGATTATGAGACATTTATGTAGTGATTATGAGACATTTATGTAGTGATTATGAGACATTTATGTAGTGATTATGAGACATTTATGTAGTGATTATGAGACATTTATGTAGTGATTATGAGACATTTATGTAGTGATTATGAGACATTTATGTAGTGATTATGAGACATTTATGTAGTGATTATGAGACATTTATGTAGTGATTATGAGACATTTATGTAGTGATTATGAGACATTTATGTAGTGATTATGAGACATTTATGTAGTGATTATGAGACATTTATGTAGTGATTATGAGACATTTATGTAGTGATTATGAGACATTTATGTAGTGATTATGAGACATTTATGTAGTGATTATGAGACATTTATGTAGTGATTATGAGACATTTATGTAGTGATTATGAGACATTTATGTAGTTTATTAGTGATTATGAGACATTTATGTAGTGATTATGAGACATTTATGTAGTGATTATGAGACATTTATGTAGTGATTATGAGACATTTATGTATTATGAGACATTTATGTAGTGATTATGAGACATTTATGTAGTGATTATGAGACATTTATGTAGTGATTATGAGACATTTATGTAGTGATTATGAGACATTTATGTAGTGATTATGAGACATTTATGTAGTGATTATGAGACATTTATGTAGTGATTATGAGACATTTATGTAGTGATTATGAGACATTTATGTAGTGATTATGAGACATTTATGTAGTTTATGATGATATGAGACATTTATGTAGTGATTATGAGACATTTATGTAGTGATTATGAGACATTTATGTAGTGATTATGAGACATTTATGTAGTGATTATGAGACATTTATGTAGTGATTATGAGACATTTATGTAGTGATTATGAGACATTTATGTAGTGATTTATGAGACATTTATGTAGTGATTATGAGACATTTATGTAGTGATTATGAGACATTTATGTAGTGACATTTATGTATTTATGAGACATTTATGTAGTGATTATGAGACATTTATGTAGTGATTATGAGACATTTATGTAGTGATTATGAGACATTTATGTAGTGATTATGAGACATTTATGTAGTGATTATGAGACATTTATGTAGTGATTATGAGACATTTATGTTTATGTGATTATGAGACATTTATGTAGTGATTATGAGACATTTATGTAGTGATTATGAGACATTTATGTAGTGATTATGTTTATGAGTGATTATGAGACATTTATGTAGTGATTATGAGACATTTATGTAGTGATTATGAGACATTTATGTAGTGATTATGAGACATTTATGTAGTGATTATGAGACATTTATTAGTGATTATGAGACATTTATGTAGATTTTATGTAGTGATTATGAGATGTTTGATTATGAGACATTTATGTAGTGATTATGAGACATTTATGTAGTGATTATGAGACATTTATGTAGTGATTATGAGACATTTATGTAGTGATTATGAGACATTTATGAGTGATTATGATTTATGTAGTGATTATGAGACATTTATGTAGTGATTATGAGACATTTATGTAGTGATTATGAGACATTTATGTAGTGATTATGAGACATTTATGTAGTGATTATGAGACATTTATGTAGTGATTATGAGACATTTATGTAGTGATTATGAGACATTTATGTAGTGATTATGAGACATTTATGTAGTGATTATGAGACATTTATGTAGTGATTATGAGACATTTATGTAGTGATTATGAGACATTTATGTAGTGATTATGAGACATTTATGTAGTGATTATGAGACATTTATGTATTATGAGACATTTATGATTATGAGACATTTATGTAGTGATTATTATGAGACATTTATGTAGTGATTATGAGACATTTATGTCGTGATTATGAGACATTTATGTAGTGATTATGAGACATTTATGTAGTGATTATGTAGTGATTATGAGACATTTATGTAGTGATTATGAGACATTTATGTAGTGATTATGAGACATTTATGTAGTGATTATGAGACATTTATGTAGTGATTATGAGACATTTATGTAGTGATTATGAGACATTTATGTAGTGATTATGAGACATTTATGTAGTGATTATGAGACATTTATGTAGTGATTATGAGACATTTATGTAGTGATTATGAGACATTTATGTAGTGATTATGAGACATTTATGTAGTGATTATGAGACATTTATGTAGTGATTATGAGACATTTATGTAGTGATTATGAGACATTTTATGAGACATTTATGTGATTATGAGACATTTATGTAGTGATTATGAGACATTTATGTAGTGATTATGAGACATTTATGTGTAGTGATTATGAGACATTTATGTAGTGATTATGAGACATTTATGTAGTGATTATGAGACATTTATGAGTGATTATGAGACATTTATGTAGTGATTATGAGACATTTATGTAGTGATTATGAGACATTTATGTAGTGATTATGAGACATTTATGTAGTGATTATGAGACATTTATGTAGTGATTATGAGACATTTATGTAGTGATTATGAGACATTTATGTAGTGATTATGAGACATTTGTAGTGATTATGAGACATTTATGTAGTGATTATGAGACATTTATGTAGTGATTAGAGACATTTATGTAGTGATTATGAGACATTTATGTAGTGATTATGAGACATTTATGTAGTGATTATGAGACATTTATGTAGTGATTATGAGACATTTATGTAGTGATTATGAGACATTTATGTAGTGATTATGAGACATTTATGTAGTGATTATGAGACATTTATGTAGTGATTATGAGACATTTATGTAGTGATTATGAGACATTTATGTAGTGATTATGAGACATTTATGTAGTGATTATGAGACATTTATGTAGTGATTATGAGACATTTATGTAGTGATTATGAGACATTTATGTAGTGATTATGAGACATTTATGTAGTGATTATGAGACATTTATGTAGTGATTATGAGACATTTATGTAGTGATTATGAGACATTTATGTAGTGATTATGAGACATTTATGTATTATGTGATTATGAGACATTTATGTAGTGATTATGAGACATTTATGTAGTGATTATGAGACATTTATGTAGTGATTATGAGACATTTATGTAGTGATTATGAGACATTTATGTAGTGATTATGAGACATTTATGTAGTGATTATTTTATGTAGTGATTATGAGACATTTATGTAGTGATTATGAGACATTTATGTAGTGATTATGAGACATTTATGTAGTGATTATGAGACATTTATGTAGTGATTATGAGACATTTATGTAGTGATTATGAGACATTTATGTAGTGATTATGAGACATTTATGTAGTGATTATGAGACATTTATGTAGTGATTATGAGACATTTATGTAGTGATTATGAGACATTTATGTAGTGATTATGAGACATTTATGTAGTGATTATGAGACATTTATGTAGTGATTATGAGACATTTATGTAGTGATTATGAGACATTTATGTAGTGATTATGAGACATTTATGTAGTGATTATGAGACATTTATGTAGTGATTATGAGACATTTATGTGATTAGTTTATGATTTATGAGACATTTATGTAGTGATTATGAGACATTTTATGTAGTGATTATGAGACATTTATGTAGTGATTATGAGACATTTATGTAGTGATTATGAGACATTTATGTAGTGATTATGAGACATTTATGTAGTGATTATGAGACATTTATGTATTATGTTTATGATTTATGAGACATTTATGTAGTGTATTATGAGACATTTATGTAGTGATTATGAGACATTTATGAGTAGTGATTATGAGACATTTATGTAGTGATTATGAGACATTTATGTAGTGATTATGAGACATTTATGTAGTGATTATGAGAGTGATTATGATTTATGTATTATGAGTTTATGATGATTATGAGACATTTATGTAGTGATTATGAGACATTTATGTAGTGATTATGAGACATTTATGTAGTGATTATGAGACATTTATGTATTATGAGACATTTATGTAGTGATATGAGACATTTATGTAGTGATTATGAGACATTTATGTAGTGATTATGAGACATTTATGAGACATTTATGTAGTGATTATGAGACATTTATGTAGTGATTATGAGACATTTATGTAGTGATTATGAGACATTTATGTAGTGATTATGAGACATTTATGTAGTGATTATGAGACATTTATGTAGTGATTATGAGACATTTATGTAGTGATTATGAGACATTTATGTAGTGATTATGAGACATTTATGTAGTGATTATGAGACATTTATGTAGTGATTATGAGACATTTATGTAGTGATTATGACATTTATGACATTTATGTAGTGATTATGAGACATTTATGTAGTTATGAGACATTATGAGACATTTATGTAGTGATGAGACATTTATGTAGTGATTATGAGACATTTATGTAGTGATTATGAGACATTTATGTAGTGATTATGAGACATTTATGTAGTGATTATGAGACATTTATGTAGTGATTATGAGACATTTATGAGATTATGAGACATTTATGTAGTGATTATGAGACATTTATGTAGTGATTATGAGACATTTATGTAGTGATTATGAGACATTTATGTAGTGATTATGAGACATTTATGTAGTGATTATGAGACATTTATGTAGTGATTATGAGACATTTATGTAGTGATTATGAGACATTTATGTATGATTAGTGATTATGAGACATTTATGTAGTGACATTTATGTATGATTATGACATTTATGTAGTGATTTATGAGACATTTATGTAGTGATTATGAGACATTTATGTAGTGATTATGAGACATTTATGTAGTGATTATGAGACATTTATGTAGTGATTGAGACATTTATGTAGTGATTATGAGACATTTATGTAGTGATTATGAGACATTTATGTAGTGATTATGAGACATTTATGTAGTGATTATGAGACATTTATGTAGTGATTATGAGACATTTATGTAGTGATTATGAGACATTTATGTAGTGATTGAGACATTTATGTAGTGATTATGAGACATTTATGTAGTGATTATGAGACATTTATGTAGTGATTATGAGACATTTATGTAGTGATTATGAGACATTTATGTATTTATGAGTGATTATGAGACATTTATGTAGTGATTATGAGACATTTATGTAGTGATTATGAGACATTTATGTAGTGATTATGAGACATTTATGTAGTGATTATGAGACATTTATGTAGTGATTATGAGACATTTATGTGTGATTATGAGACATTTATGTAGTGATTATGAGACATTTATGTAGTGATGAGACATTTATGTAGTGATTATGAGACATTTATGTAGTGATTATGAGACATTTATGTAGTGATGATTTATGATTATGACATTTATGTAGTGATTATGAGACATTTATGTAGTGATTATGATTTATGAGACATTTATGTAGTGATTATGAGACATTTATGTAGTGATTATGAGACATTTATGTAGTGATTATGAGACATTTATGTAGTGATTATGAGACATTTATGTTTATGTAGTGATTATGAGACATTTATGTAGTGATTATGAGACATTTATGTAGTGATTATGAGACATTTATGTAGTGATTATGAGACATTTATGTAGTGATTATGAGACATTTATGTAGTGATTATGAGACATTTTATGTAGTGATTATGAGACATTTATGTAGTGATTATGAGACATTTATGTAGTGATTATGAGACATTTATGTAGTGATTATGAGACATTTATGTAGTGATTAGACATTTATGTAGATGAGACATTTATGTAGTGATTATGAGACATTTATGTAGTGATTATGAGACATTTATGTAGTGATTATGAGACATTTATGTATTATGAGACATGATTATTTATGAGAGACATTTATGTAGTGATTATGAGACATTTATTAGTGATTTATGACATTTATGTAGTGATTATGAGACATTTATGTAGTGATTATGAGACATTTATGTAGTGATTATGAGACATTTATGTAGTGATTATGAGACATTTATGTAGTGATTATGAGACATTTATGTAGTGATTATGAGACATTTATGTAGTGATTATGAGACATTTATGTAGTGATTATGAGATTTATGAGTGATTATGAGACATTTATGTAGTGATTATGAGACATTTATGTAGTGATTATGAGACATTTATGTAGTGATTATGAGACATTTATGTAGTGATTATGAGACATTTATGTAGTGATTATGAGACATTTATGTAGTGATTATGAGACATTTATGTAGTGATTATGAGACATTTATGTAGTGATTATGAGACATTTATGTAGTGATTATGAGACATTTATGTAGTGATTATGAGACATTTATGTAGTGATTATGAGACATTTATGTAGTGATTATGAGACATTTATGTAGTGATTATGAGACATTTATGTAGTGATTATGAGACATTTATGTAGTGATTATGAGACATTTATGTAGTGATGAGACATTTATGTAGTGATTATGAGACATTTATGTAGTGATTATGAGACATTTATGTAGTGATTATGAGACATTTATGTAGTGTGGTTATGAGACATTTATGAGTGATTATGAGATTTATGTAGTGATTATGAGACATTTATGTAGTGATTATGAGACATTTATGTAGTGATTATGAGACATTTATGTAGTGATTATGAGACATTTATGTAGTGATTATGAGACATTTATGTAGTGATTATGAGACATTTATGTATGATTATGAGACATTTATGTAGTGATTATGAGACATTTATGTAGTGATTATGAGACATTTATGTAGTGATTATGAGACATTTATGTAGTGATTATGAGACATTTATGTAGTGATTATGAGACATTTATGTAGTGATTATGAGACATTTATGTAGTGATTATGACATTTATGTAGTGATTATGAGACATTTATGTAGTGATTATGAGACATTTATGTAGTGATTATGAGACATTTATGTAGTGATTATGAGACATTTATGTAGTGATTATGAGACATTTATGTAGTGATTATGAGACATTTATGTAGTGATTATGATTTATGAGACATTTATGTAGTGATTATGAGACATTTATGTAGTGATTATGAGACATTTATGTAGTGATTATGAGACATTTATGTAGTGATTATGAGACATTTATGTAGTGATTATGAGACATTTATGTAGTGATTATGAGACATTTATGTAGTGATTATGAGACATTTATGTAGTGATTATGAGACATTTATGTAGTGATTATGAGACATTTATGTAGTGATTATGAGACATTTATGTAGTGATTATGAGACATTTGTAGTGATGTATGAGACATTTATGTAGTGATTATGAGACATTTATGTAGTGATTATGAGACATTTATGTAGTGATTATGAGACATTTATGTAGTGATTATGATTATGACATTTATGTAGTGATTATGAGACATTTATGTAGTGATTATGAGACATTTATGTAGTGATTATGAGACATTTATGTAGTGATTATGAGACATTTATGTAGTGATTATGAGACATTTATGTAGTGATTATGAGACATTTATGTAGTGATTATGAGACATTTATGTAGTGATTATGAGACATTTATGTAGTGATTATGAGACATTTATGTAGTGATTATGAGACATTTATGTAGTGATTATGAGACATTTATGTAGTGATTATGAGACATTTATGTAGTGATTATGAGACATTTATGTAGTGATTATGAGACATTTATGTAGTGATTATGAGACATTTATGTAGTGATTATGAGACATTTATGTAGTGATTATGAGACATTTATGTAGTGATTATGACACATTTATGTAGTGATTATGAGACATTTATGTAGTGATTATGAGACATTTATGTAGTGATTATGAGACATTTATGTAGTGATTATGAGACATTTATGTAGTGATTATGAGACATTTATGTAGTGATTATGAGACATTTATGTAGTGATTATGAGACATTTATGTAGTGATTATGAGACATTTATGTAGTGATTATGAGACATTTATGTAGTGATTATGAGACATTTATGTAGTGATTATGAGACATTTATGTAGTGATTATGAGACATTTATGTAGTGATTATGAGACATTTATGTAGTGATTATGAGACATTTATGTAGTGATTATGAGACATTTATGTAGTGATTATGAGACATTTATGTAGTGATTATGAGACATTTATGTAGTGATTAGTGATTATGAGACATTTATGTAGTGATTATGAGACATTTATGTAGTGATTATGAGACATTTATGTAGTGATTATGAGACATTTATGTAGTGATTATGAGACATTTATGTAGTGATTATGAGACATTTATGTTTATGTAGTGATTATGAGACATTTATGTAGTGATTATGAGACATTTATGTAGTGATTATGAGACATTTATGTAGTGATTATGAGACATTTATGTAGTGATTATGAGACATTTATGAGTGATTATGAGACATTTATGTAGTGATTATGAGACATTTATGTAGTGATTATGAGACATTTATGTAGTGATTATGAGACATTTATGTAGTGATTATGAGACATTTATGTAGTGATTATGAGACATTTATGTAGTGATTAGTGATTATGAGACATTTATGTAGTGATTATGAGACATTTATGTAGTGATTATGAGACATTTATGTAGTGATTATGAGACATTTATGTAGTGATTATGAGACATTTATGTAGTGATTATGAGACATTTATGTAGTGATTATGAGACATTTATGTAGTGATTATGAGACATTTATGTAGTGATTATGAGACATTTATGTAGTGATTATGAGACATTTATGTAGTGATTATGAGACATTTATGTAGTGATTATGAGACATTTATGTAGTGATTATGAGACATTTATGTAGTGATTATGAGACATTTATGTAGTGATTATGAGACATTTATGTAGTGATTATGAGACATTTATGTAGTGATTATGAGACATTTATGTAGTGATTATGAGACATTTATGTAGTGATTATGAGACATTTATGTAGTGATTATGAGACATTTGATTATGAGACATTTATGTAGTGATTATGAGACATTTATGTAGTGATTATGAGACATTTATGTAGTGATTATGAGACATTTATGTAGTGATTATGAGACATTTATGTAGTGATTATGAGACATTTATGTAGTGATTATGAGACATTTATGTAGTGATTATGAGACATTTATGTAGTGATTATGAGACATTTATGTAGTGATTATGAGACATTTATGTAGTGATTATGAGACATTTTATGTAGTGATTATGTGATTTATGAGTGATTATGATTTATGTAGTGATTATGAGACATTTATGTAGTGATTATGAGACATTTATGTAGTGATTATGAGACATTTATGAGACATTTATGTAGTGATTATGAGACATTTATGTAGTGATTATGAGACATTTATGTAGTGATTATGAGACATTTATGTAGTGATTATGAGACATTTATGTAGTGATTATGAGACATTTATGTAGTGATTATGAGACATTTATGTAGTGATTATGAGACATTTATGTAGTGATTAGACATTTATGTAGTGATTATGAGACATTTATGTAGTGATTATGAGACATTTATGTAGTGATTATGAGACATTTATGTAGTGATTATTTATGAGACATTTATGTAGTGATTATGAGACATTTATGTAGTGATTATGAGACATTTATGTAGTGATTATGAGACATTTATGTAGTGATTATGAGACATTTATGTAGTGATTATGAGACATTTATGTAGTGATTATGAGACATTTATGTAGTGATTATGAGACATTTATGTAGTGATTATGAGACATTTATGTAGTGATTATGAGACATTTATGTAGTGATTATGAGACATTTATGTAGTGATTATGAGACATTTATGATTATGAGTGATTATGAGACATTTATGTAGTGATTATGTAGTGATTATGACATTTATGTAGTGATTATGAGACATTTATGTAGTGATTATGAGACATTTATGTAGTGATTATGAGACATTTATGTAGTGATTATGAGACATTTATGTAGTGATTATGAGACATTTATGTAGTGATTATGAGACATTTATGTAGTGATTATGAGACATTTATGTTAGTGATTATGAGACATTTATGTAGTGATTATGATGAGTGATTTTTATGTAGTGATTATGAGACATTTATGTAGTGATTATGAGACATTTATGTAGTTATGAGATTTTATGTAGATTATGAGACATTTATGTAGTGATTATGAGACATTTATGTGTAGTGATTATGAGACATTTATGTAGTGATTTATGAGATTATGAGACATTTATGTAGTGATTATGAGACATTTATGTAGTGATTATGAGACATTTATGTAGTGATTATGAGACATTTATGTAGTGATTATGAGACATTTATGAGTGATTATGAGACATTTATGTAGTGATTATGAGACATTTATGTAGTGATTATGAGACATTTATGTAGTGATTATGAGACATTTATGTAGTGATTATGAGACATTTATGTGAGACATTTATGTAGTGATTATGAGACATTTATGTAGTGATTATGAGACATTTATGTAGTGATTATGAGACATTTATGTAGTGATTATGAGACATTTATGTAGTGATTATGAGACATTTATGTAGTGATTATGAGACATTTATGTAGTGATTATGAGACATTTATGTACATTTATGTAGTGATTATGAGACATTTATGTAGTGATTATGAGACATTTATGTAGTGATTATGAGACATTTATGTAGTGATTATGAGACATTTATGAGTGATTATGAGACATTTATGTAGTGATTATGAGACATTTATGTAGTGATTATGAGACATTTATGTATTATGAGACATTTATGTAGTGATTATGAGACATTTATGTAGTGATTATGAGACATTTATGTAGTGATTATGAGACATTTATGTAGTGATTATGAGACATTTATGTAGTGATTATGAGACATTTATGTAGTGATTATGAGACATTTATGTAGTGATTATGAGACATTTATGTAGTGATTATGAGACATTTATGTAGTGATTATGAGACATTTATGTGATTTATGAGTGATTATGAGACATTTATGTAGTGATTATGAGACATTTATGTAGTGATTATGAGACATTTATGTAGTGATTATGAGACATTTATGTAGTGATTATGAGACATTTATGAGTGACATTTTATGTAGTGATTATGAGACATTTATGTAGTGATTATGAGACATTTATGTAGTGATTTATGTAGTGATTATGAGACATTTATGTAGTGATTATGAGACATTTATGTAGTGATTATGAGACATTTATGTAGATTAGTGATTATGAGACATTTATGTAGTGATTATGAGACATTTATGTAGTGATTATGAGACATTTATGTAGTGATTATGAGACATTTATGTAGTGATTATGAGACATTTATGTAGTGATTATGAGACATTTATGTAGTGATTATGAGACATTTATGTAGTGATTATGAGACATTTATGTAGTGATTATGAGACATTTATGAGACATTTATGTGATTATGAGACATTTATGTAGTGATTATGAGACATTTATGTAGTGATTATGAGACATTTATGTAGTGATTATGAGACATTTATATGATTATGAGACATTTATGTAGTGATTATGAGACATTTATGTAGTGATTATGAGACATTTATGTAGTGATTATGAGACATTTATGTAGTGATTATGAGACATTTATGTAGTGATTATGAGACATTTATGTAGTGATTATGAGACATTTATGTAGTGATTATGAGACATTTATGTAGTGATTATGAGACATTTATGTAGTGATTATGAGACATTTATGTAGTGATTATGAGACATTTATGTAGTGATTATGAGACATTTATGTAGTGATTATGAGACATTTATGTAGTGATTATGAGACATTTATGTAGTGATTATGAGACATTTATGTAGTGATTATGAGACATTTATGTAGTGATTATGAGACATTTATGTAGTGATTATGAGACATTTATGTAGTGATTATGAGACATTTATGTAGTGATTATGAGACATTTATGTAGTGATTATGAGACATTTATGTAGTGATTATGAGACATTTATGTAGTGATTATGAGACATTTATGTAGTGATTATGAGACATTTATGTGTGATTATGAGACATTTATGTAGTGATTATGAGACATTTATGTAGTGATTATGAGACATTTATGTAGTGATTATGAGACATTTATGTAGTGATTTATGAGTGACATTTATGTAGTGATTATGAGACATTTATGTAGTGATTATGAGACATTTATGTAGTGATTATGAGACATTTATGATTAGTTTATTATTATGAGACATTTATGTAGTGATTATGAGACATTTATGTAGTGATTATGAGACATTTATGTGAGTGACACATTTATGTAGTGATTAGAGACATTTATTTATGAGACATTTATGATTGATTATGAGACATTTATGTAGTGATTATGAGACATTTATGTAGTGATTATGAGACATTTATGTAGTGATTATGAGACATTTATGTAGTGATTATGAGACATTTATGTAGTGATTATGAGACATTTATGTAGTGATTATGAGACATTTATGTAGTGATTATGAGACATTTATGTAGTGATTATGAGACATTTATGTAGTGATTATGAGACATTTATGTAGTGATTATGAGACATTTATGTAGTGATTATGAGACATTTATGTAGTGATTATGAGACATTTATGTAGTGATTATGAGACATTTATGACATTTATGTAGTGATTATGAGACATTTATGTAGTGATTATGAGACATTTATGTAGTGATTATGAGACATTTATGTAGTGATTATGAGACATTTATGTAGTGATTATGAGACATTTATGTAGTGATGAGACATTTATGAGTGATTATGAGACATTTATGTAGTGATTATGAGACATTTATGTAGTGATTATGAGACATTTATGTAGTGATTATGAGACATTTATGTGATTATGACATTTATGATGATTATGAGACATTTATGTAGTGATTATGAGACATTTATGTAGTGATTATGAGACATTTATGTAGTGATTATGAGACATTTATGTAGTGATTATGAGACATTTATGTAGTGATTATGAGACATTTATGTAGTGATTATGAGACATTTATGTAGTGATTATGAGACATTTATGTAGTGATTATGAGACATGAGTGATTATGAGACATTTATGTAGTGATTATGAGACATTTATGTAGTGATTATGAGACATTTATGTAGTGATTATGAGACATTTATGTAGTGATTATTTATGAGACATTTATGTAGTGATTATGAGACATTTATGAGTGATTATGAGACATTTATGTAGTGATTATGAGACATTTATGTAGTGATTATGAGACATTTATGTAGTGATTATGAGACATTTATGTAGTGATTATGAGACATTTATGTAGTGATTATGAGACATTTATGTAGTGATTATGAGACATTTATGTAGTGATTATGAGACATTTATGTAGTGATTATGAGACATTTATGTAGTGATTATGAGACATTTATGTAGTGATTATGAGACATTTATGTAGTGATTATGAGACATTTATGTAGTGATTATGAGACATTTATGTAGTGATTATGAGACATTTATGTAGTGATTATGAGACATTTATGTAGTGATTATGAGACATTTATGTAGTGATTATGAGACATTTATGTAGTGATTATGAGACATTTATGTGATTATGAGTGATTATGAGACATTTATGTAGTGATTATGAGACATTTATGTAGTGATTATGAGACATTTATGTAGTGATTATGAGACATTTATGTTTAGTGATTATGAGACATTTATGTGATTATGAGTGATTATGAGACATTTATGTAGTGATTATGAGACATTTATGTAGTGATTATGAGACATTTATGTAGTGATTATGAGACATTTATGTAGTGATTATGAGACATTTATGTAGTGATTATGAGTGATTATGAGATTTATGTAGTGATTATGAGACATTTATGTAGTGATTATGAGACATTTATGTAGTGATTAGACATTTATGAGTGATTATGAGACATTTATGTAGTGATTATGAGACATTTATGTAGTGATTATGAGACATTTATGTAGTGATTATGAGACATTTATGTAGTGATTATGAGACATTTATGTAGTGATTATGAGACATTTATGTAGTGATTATGAGACATTTATGTAGTGATTATGAGACATTTATGTAGTGATTATGAGACATTTATGTAGTGATTATGAGACATTTATGTAGTGATTATGAGACATTTATGTAGTGATTATGAGACATTTATGTAGTGATTTTATGAGACATTTATGTAGTGATTATGAGACATTTATGTAGACATTTATGTAGTGATTATGAGACATTTATGTAGTGATTATGAGACATTTATGTAGTGATTATGAGACATTTAGTGATTATGAGACATTTATGTAGTGATTATGAGACATTTATGTAGTGATTATGAGACATTTATGTAGTGATTATGAGACATTTATGTAGTGATTATGAGACATTTATGTAGTGATTATGAGACATTTATGTAGTGATTATGAGACATTTATGTATGATTATGAGACATTTATGTAGTGATTATGAGACATTTATGTAGTGATTATGAGACATTTATGTAGTGATTATGAGACATTTATGTAGTGATTATGAGACATTTATGTAGTGATTATGAGACATTTATGTAGTGATTATGAGACATTTATGTATTATGTGATTATGAGACATTTATGTATTATGAGACATTTATGTAGTGATTATGAGACATTTATGTAGTGATTATGAGACATTTATGTAGTGATTATGAGACATTTATGTAGTGATTATGAGACATTTATGTAGTGATTATGAGACATTTATGTAGTGATTGAGACATTTATGTAGTGATTATGAGACATTTATGTAGTGATTATGAGACATTTATGTAGTTAGTGATTATGAGACATTTATGTAGTGATTATGAGACATTTATGTAGTGATTATGAGACATTTATGTAGTGATTGAGACATTTATGTAGTGATTATGAGACATTTATGTAGTGATTATGAGACATTTATGTAGTGATTATGAGACATTTATGTAGTGATTATGAGACATTTATGTAGTGATTATGAGACATTTATGTAGTGATTATGAGACATTTATGTAGTGATTATGAGACATTTATGTAGTGATTATGAGACATTTATGTAGTGATTATGAGACATTTATGTAGTGATTATGAGACATTTATGTAGTGATTATGAGACATTTATGTAGTGATTATGAGACATTTATGTAGTGATTATGAGACATTTATGTAGTGATTATGAGACATTTATGTAGTGATTATGAGACATTTATGTAGTATGATTTATGAGACATTTTTATGTAGTGATTATGAGACATTTATGTAGTGATTATGAGACATTTATGTAGTGATTATGAGACATTTATGTAGTGATTATGACATTTATGTACATTTATGTAGTGATTATGAGACATTTATGTAGTGATTATGAGACATTTATGTAGTGATTATGATTTATGTAGTGATTATGAGACATTTATGTAGTGATTATGAGACATTTATGTAGTGATTATGTAGTGATTATGAGACATTTATGTAGTGATTATCAGACATTTATGTAGTGATTGAGACATTTATGTAGTGATTATGAGACATTTATGTAGTGATTATGAGACATTTATGTAGTGATTATGTAGTGATTATGAGACATTTATGTAGTGATTATGAGACATTTATGTAGTGATTATGAGACATTTATGTAGTGATTATGAGACATTTATGTAGTGATTATGAGACATTTATGTAGTGATTATGAGACATTTATGTAGTGATTATGAGACATTTATGTAGTGATTATGTAGTGATTATGAGACATTTATGTAGTGATTATGAGACATTTATGTAGTGATTATGAGACATTTATGTAGTGATTATGAGACATTTATGTAGTGATTATGAGACATTTATGTAGTGATTATGAGACATTTATGTAGTTATGAGATTTATGTAGTGATTATTTATTTATGTAGTGATTATGAGACATTTATGTAGTGATTATGAGACATTTATGTGATGATATGAGACATTTATGTAGTGATTATGAGACATTTATGTAGTGATTATGAGACATTTATGTAGTGATTATTTATGTAGTGATTATGAGACATTTATGTAGTGATTATGAGACATTTATGTAGTGATTATGAGACATTTATGTAGTGATTATGAGACATTTATGTAGTGATTATGAGACATTTTATGAGACATTTAGTGATTATGAGACATTTATGTAGTGATTATGAGACATTTATGTAGTGATTATGAGACATTTATGTAGTGATTATGAGACATTTATGTAGTGATTATGAGACATTTATGTAGTGATTATGAGACATTTATGTAGTGATTATGAGACATTTATGTAGTGATTATGAGATTTATGTAGTGATTATTTATGTAGTGATTATGACACATTTATGTAGTGGTTATGAGACATTTATGTAGTGATTATGAGACATTTATGTAGTGATTATGAGACATTTATGTAGTGATTATGAGACATTTATGTAGTGATTATGACACATTTATGTAGTGATTATGAGACATTTATGTAGTGATTATGAGACATTTATGTAGTGATTATGAGACATTTATGTAGTGATTATGAGACATTTATGTAGTGATTATGAGACATTTATGTAGTGATTATGAGACATTTATGTAGTGATTATGAGACATTTATGTAGTGATTATGAGACATTTATGTAGTGATTATGAGACATTTATGTAGTGATTATGAGACATTTATGTAGTGATTATGAGACATTTATGTAGTGATTATGAGACATTTATGTAGTGATTATGAGACATTTATGTAGTGATTATGAGACATTTATGTAGTGATTATGAGACATTTATGTAGTGATTATGAGACATTTATGTAGTGATTATGAGACATTTATGTAGTGATTATGAGACATTTATGTAGTGATTATGAGACATTTATGTAGTGATTATGAGACATTTATGTAGTGATTATTTATGAGTGATTATGAGACATTTATGTAGTGATTATGAGACATTTATGTAGTGATTATGAGACATTTATGTAGTGATTATGAGACATTTATGTAGTGATTATGAGACATTTATGTAGTGATTTTATGAGTGACATTTATGTAGTGATTATGAGACATTTATGTAGTGATTATGAGACATTTATGTAGTGATTATGAGACATTTATGTAGTGATTACATTTATGTAGTGATTATGAGACATTTATGTAGTGATTATGAGACATTTATGTAGTGATTATGAGACATTTATGTAGTGATTATGAGACATTTATGTAGTGATTATGAGACATTTATGTAGTGATTATGAGACATTTATGTAGTGATTATGAGACATTTATGTAGTGATTATGTATGTGATTATGAGACATTTATGTAGTGATTATGAGACATTTATGTAGTGATTATGAGACATTTATGTAGTGATTATGAGACATTTATGTAGTGATTATGAGACATTTATGTAGTGATTATTTATGAGACATTTATGTAGTGATTATGAGATTATGAGACATTTATGTAGTGATTATGAGACATTTATGTAGTGATTATGAGACATTTATGTAGTGATTATTTATGAGTGACATTTATGTAGTGATTATGAGACATTTATGTAGTGATTATGAGACATTTATGTAGTGATTATGAGACATTTATGTAGTGATTATGAGACATTTATGTAGTGATTATGATTTATGTAGTGATTATGAGACATTTATGTAGTGATTATGAGACATTTATGTAGTGATTATGAGACATTTATGTAGTGATTATGAGACATTTATGTAGTGATTATGAGACATTTATGTAGTGATTATGAGACATTTATGTAGTGATTATGAGACATTTATGTAGTGATTATGAGACATTTATGTAGTGATTATGAGACATTTATGTAGTGATTATGAGACATTTATGTAGTGATTTATGTAGTGATTATGATTTATGTAGTGATTATGAGACATTTATGTAGTGATTATGAGACATTTATGTAGTGATTATGAGACATTTATGTAGTGATTATGAGACATTTATGTAGTGATTATGAGACATTTATGTAGTGATTATGAGACATTTATGAGTGATTATGAGACATTTATGTAGTGATTATGAGATTTATGTAGTGATTATGAGACATTTATGTAGTGATTATGAGACATTTATGTAGTGATTATGAGACATTTATGTAGTGATTATGAGACATTTATGTAGTGATTATGAGACATTTATGTAGTGATTATGAGACATTTATGTAGTGATTATGAGACATTTATGTAGTGATTATGAGACATTTATGTAGTGATTATGAGACATTTATGTAGTGATTATGAGACATTTATGTAGTGATTATCAGACATTTATGTAGTGATTATGAGACATTTATGTAGTGATTATGAGACATTTATGTAGTGATTATGAGACATTTATGTAGTGATTATGAGACATTTATGTAGTGATTATGAGACATTTATGTAGTGATTATGAGACATTTATGTAGTGATTATGAGACATTTATGTAGTGATTATGAGACATTTATGTAGTGATTATGAGACATTTATGTAGTGATTATGAGACATTTATGTAGTGATTATGAGACATTTATGTAGTGATTGAGACATTTATGTAGTGATTATGAGACATTTATGTAGTGATTATGAAACATTTATGTAGTGATTATGATTTATGAGACATTTATGTAGTGATTATGAGACATTTATGTAGTGATTATGAGACATTTATGTAGTGATTATGAGACATTTATGTAGTGATTATGAGACATTTATGTAGTGATTATGAGACATTTATGATTATGAGTTATGATTTATGAGACATTTATGTAGTGATTATGAGACATTTATGTAGTGATTATGAGACATTTATGTAGTGATTATGAGACATTTATGTAGTGATTATGACATTTATGTAGTGATTATGAGACATTTATGTAGTGATTATGAGACATTTATGTAGTGATTATGAGACATTTATGTAGTGATTATGAGACATTTATGTAGTGATTATGAGACATTTATGTAGTGATTATGAGACATTTATGTAGTGATTATGAGACATTTATGTAGTGATTATGAGACATTTATGTAGTGATTATGAGACATTTATATGATTATGAGACATTTATGTAGTGATTATGAGACATTTATGTAGTGATTATGAGACATTTATGTAGTGATTATGAGACATTTATGTAGTGATTATGAGACATTTATGTAGTGATTATGAGACATTTATGTAGTGATTATGAGACATTTATGTAGTGATTATGAGACATTTATGTAGTGATTATGAGACATTTATGTAGTGATTTTTATGTAGTGATTATGAGACATTTATGTAGTGATTATGAGACATTTATGTAGTGATTATGAGACATTTATGTAGTGATTATGAGACATTTATGTAGTGATTATGAGTGATTATGAGACATTTATGTAGTGATTATGAGACATTTATGTAGTGATTATGAGACATTTATGTAGTGATTATGAGACATTTATGTTATGAGTGTAGTTATGAGACATTTATGTAGTGATTATGAGACATTTATGTAGTGATTATGAGACATTTATGTAGTGATTATGAGACATTTATGTAGTGATTATGAGACATTTATGTAGTGGTTATGAGACATTTATGTAGTGATTATGAGACATTTATGTAGTGATTATGAGACATTTATGTAGTGGTTATGAGACATTTATGTAGTGATTATGAGACATTTATGTAGTGATTATGAGACATTTATGTAGTGATTATGAGACATTTATGTAGTGATTATGAGACATTTATGTAGTGATTATGAGACATTTATGTAGTGATTATGAGACATTTATGTAGTGATTATGAGACATTTATGTAGTGATTATGAGACATTTATGTAGTGATTATGATTATGAGACATTTATGTATTATGAGACATTTATGTAGTGATTATGACATTTATGTAGTGATTATTTTATGTAGTGATTATGAGACATTTATGTAGTGATTATGAGACATTTATGTAGTGATTATGAGACATTTATGTAGTGATTATGATTTATGTAGTGATTATGAGACATTTATGTAGTGATTATGAGACATTTATGTTAGTGATTATGAGACATTTATGTAGTGATTATGAGACATTTATGTAGTGATTATGAGACATTTATGTAGTGATTATGAGACATTTATGTAGTGATTATGAGACATTTATGTAGTGATTATGAGACATTTATGTAGTGACATATGAGACATTTATGTAGTGATTATGAGACATTTATGTAGTGATTATGAGACATTTATGTAGTGATTATGAGACATTTATGTAGTGATTATGAGACATTTATGTAGTGATTATGAGACATTTATGTAGTGATTATGAGACATTTATGTAGTGATTATGAGACATTTATGTAGTGATTATGAGACATTTATGTAGTGATTATGAGACATTTATGTAGTGATTATGAGACATTTATGTAGTGATTATGAGACATTTATGTAGTGATTATGAGACATTTATGTAGTGATTATGAGACATTTATGTAGTGATTATGAGACATTTATGTAGTGATTATGAGACATTTATGTAGTGATTATGAGACATTTATGTAGTGATTATGAGACATTTATGTAGTGATTATGAGACATTTATGTAGTGATTATGAGACATTTATGTAGTGATTATGAGACATTTATGTAGTGATTATGAGACATTTATGTAGTGATTATGAGACATTTATGTAGTGATTATGTAGTGATTATGAGACATTTATGTAGTGATTATGAGACATTTATTTATGATTACATTTATGTAGTGATTATGAGATGTAGTGATTTTTATGTAGTGATTATGAGACATTTATGTAGTGATTATGAGACATTTATGTAGTGATTATGAGACATTTATGTAGTGATTATGAGACATTTATTATGAGACATTATGAGACATTTATGTAGTGATTATGAGACATTTATGTAGTGATTATGAGACATTTATGTAGTGATTATGAGACATTTATGTAGTGATTATGAGACATTTATGTAGTGATTATGAGACATTTATGTAGTGATTATGACATTTTTATGATTATGAGACATTTATGTAGTGATTATGAGACATTTATGTAGTGATTATGAGACATTTATGTAGTGATTATGAGACATTTATGTAGTGATTATGAGACATTTATGTAGTGATTATGAGACATTTATGTAGTGATTATGAGACATTTATTATTATGAGACATTTAGTGATTTATGAGACATTTATGTAGTGATTATGAGACATTTGTAGTGATTATGAGACATTTATGTAGTGATTATGAGACATTTATGTAGTGATTATGAGACATTTATGTAGTGATTATGAGACATTTATGTAGTGATTATGAGACATTTATGTAGTGATTATGAGACATTTATGTAGTGATTATGAGACATTTATGTAGTGATTATGAGACATTTATGTAGTGATTATGAGACATTTATTATGAGACATTTATGTAGTGATTATAGTGATTATGAGACATTTATGTAGTGATTATGAGACATTTATGTAGTGATTATGAGACATTTATGTAGTGATTATGAGACATTTATGTAGTGATTATGAGACATTTATGTAGTGATTATGAGACATTTATGTAGTGATTATGATTATGATTATGAGACATTTATGTAGTGATTATGAGACATTTATGTAGTTATGTTATGTGATTATGAGACATTTATGTAGTGATTATGAGACATTTATGTAGTGATTATGAGACATTTATGTAGTGATTATGAGACATTTATGTAGTGATTATGACATTTATGTAGTGATTATGAGACATTTATGTAGTGATTATGAGACATTTATGTAGTGATTATGAGAGACATTTATGTAGTGATTATGAGACATTTATGTAGTGATTATGAGACATTTATGTAGTGATTATGAGACATTTATGTAGTGATTATGAGACATTTATGTAGTGATTATGAGACATTTATGTAGTGATTATGAGACATTTATGTTTATGTGATTATGAGACATTTATGTAGTGATTATGAGACATTTATGTAGTGATTTATGAGTGACATTTATGTATTATGATTTATGTAGATTATGAGACATTTATGTATGTTATGAGTGATTATGAGACATTTATGTAGTGATTATGAGACATTTATGTAGTGATTATGAGACATTTATGTAGTGATTATGAGACATTTATGTAGTGATTATGAGACATTTATGTATGATTATGTTTATGTAGTGATTATGACATTTATGTAGTGATTATGAGACATTTATGTAGTGATTATGAGACATTTATGTAGTGATTATGAGACATTTATGTAGTGATTATGAGACATTTATGTAGTGATTATGAGACATTTATGTAGTGATTATGAGACATTTATGTAGTGATTATGAGACATTTATGTAGTGATTATGAGACATTTATGTAGTGATTATGAGACATTTATGTATGATTATGAGACATGATTAGTGATTATGACATTTATGTTAGTGATTATGAGACATTTATGTAGTGATTATGAGACATTTATGTAGTGATTATGAGACATTTATGTAGTGATTATGAGACATGTATGTAGTGATTATGAGACATTTATGTAGTGATTATGAGACATTTATGTAGTGATTATGAGACATTTATGTAGTGATTATGAGACATTTATGTAGTGATTATGAGACATTTATGTAGTGATTGAGACATTTATGTAGTGATTATGAGACATTTATGTAGTGATTATGAGACATTTATGTAGTGATTATGAGACATTTATGTAGTGATTATGAGACATTTATGTAGTGATTATGAGACATTTATGTAGTGATTATGAGACATTTATGTAGTGATTATGAGACATTTATGTAGTGATTATGAGACATTTATGTAGTGATTATGAGACATTTATGTAGTGATTATGAGACATTTATGTAGTGATTATGAGACATTTATGTAGTGATTATGAGACATTTATGTAGTGATTATGAGACATTTATGTAGTGATTATGAGACATTTATGTAGTGATTATGAGACATTTATGTAGTGATTATGAGACATTTATGTAGTGATTATGAGACATTTATGTAGTGATTATGAGACATTTATGTAGTGATGAGACATTTATGTAGTGATTATGAGACATTTATGTAGTGATTATGAGACATTTATGTAGTGATTATGAGACATTTATGTAGTGATTATGAGACATTTATGTAGTGATTATGAGACATTTATGTAGTGATTATGAGACATTTATGTAGTGATTATGAGACATTTATGTAGTGATTATGAGACATTTATGTAGTGATTATGAGACATTTATGTAGTGATTATGAGACATTTATGTAGTGATTATGAGACATTTATGTAGTGATTATGAGACATTTATGTATGTAGTGATTATGAGACATTTATGTAGTGATTATGACATTTATGTAGTGATTATGAGACATTTATGTAGTGATTATGAGACATTTATGTAGTGATTATGAGACATTTATGTAGTGATTATGAGACATTTATGTAGTGATTATGAGACATTTATGTAGTGATTATGAGACATTTATGTAGTGATTATGAGACATTTATGTAGTGATTAGACATTTATGAGACATTTATGTAGTGATTATGAGACATTTATGTAGTGATTATGAGACATTTATGTAGTGATTATGAGACATTTATGTAGTGATTATGAGACATTTATGAGTGATTATGAGACATTTATGTAGTGATTATGAGACATTTATGTAGTGATTATGAGACATTTATGTAGTGATTATGAGACATTTATGTAGTGATTATGAGACATTTATGTAGTGATTATGAGACATTTATGTAGTGATTATGAGACATTTATGTAGTGATTATGAGACATTTATGTAGTGATTATGAGACATTTATGTAGTGATTATGAGACATTTATGTTAGTGATTATGAGACATTTATGTAGTGAGACATTTATGTAGTGATTATGAGACATTTATGTAGTGATTATGAGACATTTATGTAGTGATTATGAGACATTTATGTAGTGATTATGAGACATTTATGTAGTGATTATGAGACATTTATGTAGTGATTATGAGACATTTATGTAGTGATTATGAGACATTTATGTAGTGATTATGAGACATTTATGTAGTGATTATGAGACATTTATGTAGTGATTATGAGACATTTATGTAGTGATTATGAGACATTTATGTAGTGATTATGAGACATTTATGTAGTGATTATGAGACATTTATGTAGTGATTATGAGACATTTATGTAGTGATTATGAGACATTTATGAGACATTTATGTGATTATGAGACATTTATGTAGTGATTATGAGACATTTATGTAGTGATTATGAGACATTTATGTAGTGATTATGAGACATTTATTTTATGAGACATTTATGTGATTATGAGACATTTATGTAGTGATTATGAGACATTTATGTAGTGATTATGAGACATTTATGTAGTGATTATGAGACATTTATGTAGTGATTATGAGACATTTATTTATGAGACATTTATAGTGATTATGAGACATTTATGTAGTGATTATGAGACATTTATGTAGTGATTATTTATGTAGTGATTATGAGACATTTATGTAGTGATTATGAGACATTTATGTAGTGATTATGAGACATTTATGTAGTGATTATGAGACATTTATGTAGTGATTATGAGACATTTATGTAGTGATTATGAGACATTTATGTAGTGATTATGAGACATTTATGTAGTGATTATTTATGTAGTGATTATGAGACATTTATGTAGTGATTATGAGACATTTATGTAGTGATTATGAGACATTTATGTAGTGATTATGAGACATTTATGTAGTGATTATGAGACATTTATGTAGTGATTATGAGACATTTATGTAGTGATTATGAGACATTTATGTAGTGATTATGATTTTTATGTAGTGATTATGAGACATTTATGTAGTGATTATGAGACATTTATGTAGTGATTATGAGACATTTATGTAGTGATTATGAGACATTTATGATTAGTGATTTATGTAGTGATTATGAGACATTTATGTAGTGATTATGAGACATTTATGTAGTGATTATGAGACATTTATGTAGTGATTATGAGACATTTATGTAGTGATTATGAGACATTTATGTAGTGATTATGAGACATTTATGTAGTGATTATGAGACATTTATGTAGTGATTATGAGACATTTATGATTATGAGTGATTATGAGATTATTTATGTAGTGATTATGAGACATTTATGTAGTGATTATGAGACATTTATGTAGTGATTATGAGACATTTATGTAGTGATTATGAGACATTTATGTAGTGATTATGAGACATTTATGTAGTGATTATGAGACATTTATGTAGTGATTATGAGACATTTATGTAGTGATTATGAGACATTTATGTAGTGATTATGAGACATTTATGTAGTGATTATGAGACATTTATGTAGTGATTATGAGACATTTATGTAGTGATTATGAGACATTTATGTAGTGATTATGAGACATTTATGTAGTGAGTGATTATGAGACATTTATGTAGTGATTATGATAGTGATTATGAGACATTTATGTAGTGATTATGAGACATTTATGTAGTGATTATGTAGACATTTATGTAGTGATTATGAGACATTTATGTAGTGATTATCAGACATTTATGTAGTGATTATGAGACATTTATGTAGTGATTATGAGACATTTATGTAGTGATTATGAGACATTTATGTAGTGATTATGAGACATTTATGTAGTGATTATGAGACATTTATGTAGTGATTATGAGACATTTATGTAGTGATTATGAGACATTTATGTAGTGATTATGAGACATTTATGTAGTGATTATGAGACATTTATGTAGTTATGAGACATTTATGTAGTGATTATGAGACATTTATGTAGTGATTATGAGACATTTATGTAGTGATTATGAGACATTTATGTAGTGATTATGAGACATTTATGTAGTGATTATGAGACATTTATGTAGTGATTATGAGACATTTATGTAGTGATTATGAGACATTTATGTAGTGATTATGAGACATTTATGTAGTGATTATGAGACATTTATGTAGATTATGAGACATTTATTATGAGACATTTATGTAGTGATTATGAGACATTTATGTAGTGATTATGAGACATTTATGTAGTGATTATGAGACATTTATGTAGTGATTATGAGACATTTATGTAGTGATTATGATTTATGACATTTATGTAGTGATTATGAGACATTTATGTAGTGATTATGAGACATTTATGTAGTGATTATGAGACATTTATGTAGTGATTATGAGACATTTATGTAGTGATTATGAGACATTTATGTAGTGATTATGAGACATTTATGTAGTGATTGAGACATTTATGTAGTGATTATGAGACATTTATGTAGTGATTATGAGACATTTATGTAGTGATTATGAGACATTTATGTAGTGATTATGAGACATTTATGTAGTGATTATGAGACATTTATGTAGTGATTATGAGACATTTATGTAGTGATTATGAGACATTTATGTAGTGATTATGAGACATTTATGTAGTGATTATGAGATTTATGTAGTGATTATGAGACATTTATGTAGTGATTATGAGACATTTATGTAGTGATTATGAGACATTTATGTAGTGATTATGAGTTTATGTAGTGATTATGAGACATTTATGATTTATGAGAGTGATTATGAGACATTTATGTAGTGATTATGATTTATGTAGTGATTATGAGACATTTATGTAGTGATTATGAGACATTTATGTAGTGATTATGAGACATTTATGTAGTGATTATGAGACATTTATGTAGTGATTATGAGACATTTATGTAGTAGTTATGAGACATTTATGTAGTGATTATGAGACATTTATGTAGTGATTATGAGACATTTATGTAGTGGTTATGAGACATTTATGTAGTGATTATGAGACATTTATGTAGTGATTATGAGACATTTATGTAGTGATTATGAGACATTTATGTAGTGATTATGAGACATTTATGTAGTGATTATGAGACATTTATGTAGTGATTATGAGACATGTATGTACGGTATATAAAGCCTTTATAAGTTGTATTTCATATTTTATTATAACCCTTGTCCTTTTTTCAGACTCTCCACATGTCCATAAATACGGATGTGTTTTCCACATGTTAATTAACTGTCTCTGTCTTTCTGTGAAATACAATTCCCACAAGTTCACACAGACCACATCTAACCCGAATCTATCCCAGTTGACAACTTCTTCACCGCCAGCGACTCCTGAGTGACAATGTCCACGTCTATTGAATCAGAACCTGGCTGTGTTGCAAATGGCACCCTATTCCCTAGCTGGTGCACTACTGTTGACCAGTAATGCGTTATATAGGGTGCAGGGTGCCATCCGGGACTCGTCCAGGGTCTGATTCAATAGGGAGGGAGGAGGAACAACCAAGACGTGGACATTGTCTCTCAGGAGTCGCTGGCGGTGAAGAAGTTGTCAACTGGGATAGATTCGGGTTAGATGTGGTCTGTGTGAACTTGTGGGAATTGTATTTCACAGAAAGACAGAGACAGTTTTAACATGTGGAAAACACATCCATGGGGGGGGGGTCAATGGCCATTTGATTAATTGTCTTACGGCTTGGGAGTAGAGGCTGCTAAGGAGCCTATTGGTCCTAGACTTGGCGCTCCAGTACAGCTTGCCGTGCGGTAGCAGAGAGAACAGTCTATGACTTGGGTAACTGGAGTCTTTGACAATTTTCAAATCAAATCAAATTGTATTGGTCACATACACATGGCTAGCAGATGTTATTGCGAGTGTAGTGAAATGCTTGTGCTTCTAGTTCAGACAGTGCAGCAATATCTAACACGTAATCTAACAATTCCACAACAACTACCTAATATACACAAATATAAGTAAAGGAATGGAATAAGAATATATACATATAAATATATGGATGAGTAGGGCCTTACTCTGACACGGCCTAGTATATAGGTCTTGGATGGCAGGGAGCTTGCCCCTAGTGATGTACTGGGCCGTACGCACTACCCTCTGTAGCACCTTACGGTCAGATGCCGAGCAGTTGCCATACCAGGCGGTGATGCAGCCAGTCAAGATGCTCTCAATGGTGCAGCTGTATAACTTTTTGAGGTTCTGGGGACCCATGACAAATCTTTTCAGTCTCCTGAGGGGGAAAAGTGTTGTTGTGCCCTCTTCACAACTGTCTTGGTGTGTTTGGACAGTGATCGTTCGTTGGTGATGTGGACACCAAGGAACTTAAAACTCTTGACCCGCTCCACTTCAGTCCGTCAATGTTAAAGGGGGCCTGTTCAGCTCTCCTTTTCCTGTAGTCCACGATCAGCTCCTTTGTCTTGCTCACATTGAGGGAGAGGTTGTTGTCCTGGCACCACACTGACAGTTCTCTGACCTCCTCCCTATAGGCTGTCTCATCGTTGAAGGTGATCAGGCCTACCACTGTTGTGTCGTCAGCAAACTTAATGATGGTGTTGGAGTCCTGCTTGGCCACACAGTCGTGGGTGAACAGGGAGTACAGGAGGGAACTAAACATGCACCTCTAAGGGGCCCCGGTGTTGAGGATCAGCGTGGCAGATGTGTTGTTATCTACTCTAACCCCCTGGAGGCGGCCCATCAGGAAGTCCAGGATCCAGTTGCGGAGGGAGGTGTTTAGTCCCGGGGTCCTTAGCTTAGTGATGAGCTTTGTGGGCACTATGGTGTTGAACGCTGAGCTGTAGTCAATGAACAGCATTCTCACATAGGTGTTAATTTTGTCCAGGAGTGAAAGGGCAGTGTGGAGTGTGATTGAGATTGTGTCATCTGTGGATCTGTTGGGGCGGTATGTGAATTTGAGTGAGTCCAAGGTTTCCGGCATGATGGTATAAAGTACTTTGTGGATACCGACGTGAGTGCAACGGGGCGGTAATCATTTAGGCAGGTTACTTCCGCTTTCCTGGGCACAGGGACTATAGTGGTCTGGGAGAGGTTGACAATGTCAGGGAAGACACTTGCCAGTTGGTCCTCTATCAGAATTATTGGGAAATCTGAACTCTAGACAAAGAACACTGACCCAAACAATGTTCCTGAATACATCATAACTCCAAGTAGCACATAAATGCAGCAATAAACTCCATTAACTGTAACAAACTCCATTCACTATAACAAACATCCATTAACCATAACAAACTCCACTAACCATAACAAACTCCACAGACTATAACAAACTCCATTCACTATAACAAACTCCACAGACTATAACAAACTCCACAGACTATAACAAACTCCACAGACTATAACAAACTCCACAGACTATAACAAACTCCACAGACTATAACAAACTCCACAGACTATAACAAACTCCACAGACTATAACAAACTCCACAGACTATAACAAACTCCACAGACTATAACAAACTCCACAGACTATAACAAACTCCACAGACTATAACAAACTCCACAGACTATAACAAACTCCACAGACTATAACAAACTCCACTGACATGTATAAATCATCAGGTCTTCTCTGATTTATTGTCACGTAAAGATGCCCCCTCCCCAACCACCAACCCCTGAGATGACGCTGCAAAACTGGGCAAAACATCCATAGGGCGAGTGGGCCCTATGAAATTATAGGCAGTAACACAGTAATTGTTTGGCCAAATTGTTTCAGTGAGTAACAATGTGGTAAAACAGAGTACAGATGTTTAGCAAGTTTCCCTGGTCGACATGCTGATGCCCAGCTGGTGTGCGAGTGTCTGCCCGCACGTCCACCGGTTTGTCCGCCTGTGTGTGTGTGTGTGTGTGTGTGTGTGTGTGTGTGTGTGTGTGTGTGTGTGTGAGTGTGTTTGTGAGTGCACGTGTGTGTATGTGTGTGTGTTTGTGTGAGTGTGAGTGTGTGTGTGGCTCTGTTCAGCAGCCTGCTATTCAGTTTGCTCTGGTTCTGTTCAGCAGCCACACACACACACACACACACACACACACACACACACACACACACACACACACACACACACACACACACACACACCGCTGCTGGTGTTCCCCATGACAGCCTGCTGAGTCAATCCAGCAGGGATTGATTGTGACATGAATCTCAGTGATTCACTAGCCGGTTCTGTTCTGGGTCTGTCCTGACCCTCCTTTTCATGTGGTCTGATCACAGAGAACTTCCGTCTGTGCTTTCTCTTCTTCCACACTCCTAATTTCAGTCATCCAGCTCCCTGTATGCTTTGTATGGTGTGAAGAAGTTTCTTTAGACTCTACTTTAGACGGTTCTGTAGTATGTCTTTCTTCAGTCCTTTGATGGTCTCTTTGGGTCTCTGAAATCTACACCAACCCTGCCCCACACCTACACCAATCAACCCTGTCCTAAACCTACACCAATCAACCCTGTCCCAAACCTACACCAATCAACCCTGCCCACACCTACACCAATCAACCCTGTCCTAAACCTACACCAATCAACCCTGTCCCAAACCTACACCAATCAACCCTGTCCTAAACCTACACCAATCAACCCTGCCCACACCTACACCAATCAACCCTGTCCCAAACCTACAATCAACCCTGTCCTAATCACCAATCCCTGTCCCAAACCTACACCAATCAACCCTGTCCCAAACCTAAACCTGTCCCAAACCTACACCAATGTGGTCTAACCCTGTGTGTGTCTGGCCAATCAGTGTTGTTAAACCTAATGTTGTCAACCCTGGCCAGACCTGATAGTGTTGTTGGTGGTCAATGTTGTCCTGGCCTAGACCAATCAACCCTGTCCCAGACCTGATAGTGTCAACCCTGGTCTAATGTTGTGTGTGTCTGGCCAGAGTGTCAGTGTTGTTAAACCTCTAATGTTGTGTATGTCTGGCCAGAGTGTTAGTGTTGTTGGTGGTCTAATGTTGTGTGTGTCTGGCCAGAGTGATAGTGTTGTTGGTGGTCTAATGTTGTGTGTGTCTGGCCAGAGTGATAGTGTTGTTGGTGGTCTAATGTTGTGTGTGTCTGGCCAGAGTGTTAGTGTTGTTGCTGGTCTAATGTTGTGTGTGTCTGGCCAGAGTGATAGTGTTGTTGGTGGTCTAATGTTGTGTGTGTCTGGCCAGAGTGATAGTGTTGTTGGTGGTCTAATGTTGTGTGTGTCTGGCCAGAGTGTTAGTGTTGTTGGTGGTCTAATGTTGTGTGTGTCTGGCCAGAGTGTTAGTGTTGTTGGTGGTCTAATGTTGTGTGTGTCTGGCCAGAGTGTCAGTGTTGTTAGTGGTCTAATGTTGTGTGTGTCTGGCCAGAGTGATAGTGTTGTTGGTGGTCTAATGTTGTGTGTGTCTGGCCAGAGTGATAGTGTTGTTGGTGGTCTAATGTTGTGTGTGTCTGGCCAGAGTGTTAGTGTTGTTAGTGGTCTAATGTTGTGTGTGTCTGGCCAGAGTGATAGTGTTGTTGGTGGTCTAATGTTGTGTGTGTCTGGCCAGAGTGATAGTGTTGTTGCTGGTCTAATGTTGTGTATGTCTGGCCAGAGTGATAGTGTTGTTGGTGGTCTAATGTTGTGTGTGTCTGGCCAGAGTGTTAGTGTTGTTGCTGGTCTAATGTTGTGTGTGTCTGGCCAGAGTGTTAGTGTTGTTGCTGGTCTAATGTTGTGTGTGTCTGGCCAGAGTGTTAGTGTTGTTGCTGGTCTAATGTTGTGTGTGTCTGGCCAGAGTGTTAGTGTTGTTGCTGGTCTAATGTTGTGTGTGTCTGGCCAGAGTGATAGTGTTGTTAGTGGTCTAATGTTGTGTGTGTCTGGCCAGAGTGATAGTGTTGTTGGTGGTCTAATGTTGTGTGTGTCTGGCCAGAGTGTTAGTGTTGTTGCTGGTCTAATGTTGTGTGTGTCTGGCCAGAGTGATAGTGTTGTTGCTGGTCTAATGTTGTGTGTGTCTGGCCAGAGTGATAGTGTTGTTGCTGGTCTAATGTTGTGTGTGTCTGGCCAGAGTGATAGTGTTGTTGGTGGTCTAATGTTGTGTGTGTCTGGCCAGAGTGTTAGTGTTGTTGGTGGTCTAATGTTGTGTGTGTCTGGCCAGAGTGATAGTGTTGTTGCTCGTCTAATGTTGTGTGTGTCTGGCCAGAGTGATAGTGTTGTTGCTCGTCTAATGTTGTGTGTGTCTGGCCAGAGTGTTAGTGTTGTTGCTCGTCTAATGTTGTGTGTGTCTGGCCAGAGTGATAGTGTTGTTGCTGGTCTAATGTTGTGTGTGTCTGGCCAGAGTGATAGTGTTGTTGCTGGTCTAATGTTGTGTGTGTCTGGCCAGAGTGTTAGTGTTGTTAGTGGTCTAATGTTGTCTACGACTGTCATCGCCTTAATCAGACATTTGAAAACTGTCCCAGTAAATACAAAAAGCAAGAAAGTCAAGATAAATGTCTGTGATGAAACAATGGACTTATAGTGTAATGAAAGGAATGAGTATTTAAATGTTAGGCTGGCCGAGATTTGGGGTGCAGCTTGAAATGTGGCTTCCTGAGCCACTAACGCCTCCACATTCTGCTGCACACTTTAAAACAAGGAGGATCCTTCGCAAATGGCACCCTATTCCCTGTATAGTGCACTACTTTTGACAAAAGTAGTGCACTATGTAGGGGACAGGGTGTCGTTAGAGATGCATCCCAAAAGAGATTTCAAAACCTTCTCATGTCAATGACTCAGGGACTTATTTTGGCTGCAGTTTATTCTGTTTTATTTGGCAACATGGCCATTGTGGGATTTGTAGATAATGGTGTGAGTTCAACAATATGGTTTCCATAACCAAAACTCTTTCACAACCCACAAAACAAACTTTTAGTGCCGAATAGAAAACTCTGCTCGGTCTTCTTTCCCACAGTACATATCCTTGATAGGATAGTAAATATATTATCCTTCTGATAGGATGAGAACATTGTTCTATATCATTGTATTATATTACACTACGCTAAAAGTCAAATGTGTACTTTTAATAGAAGCCTCTCTAAACTAATACACTGCTGAAATGAGAGTGATTTCTGGTTCTACACAGAACCCTTTTTGATGGCTGTATAATGGCCATATGATGACTATATGATGGGTTTATGATGGTTATATGATGGGTTTATGATGGTTATATGATGGCTGTATGATGGTTATATGATGGCTGTATGATGGTTATATGATGGCTGTATGATGGTTATATGATGGGTTTATGATGGTTATATGATGGTTATATGATGGTTATATGATGGTTATATGATGGTTATATGATGGGTTTATGATGGTTATGATGGTTGTATGATGGTTGATGGTTATATGATGGGTTTATGATGGTTATATGATGGTTATATGATGGTTATATGATGGTTATATGATGGTTATATGATGGTTATATGATGGCTGTATGATGGTTATATGATGGTTGTATGATGGTTATATGATGGGTTTATGATGGCTGTATGATGGTTATATGATGGTTATATGATGGGTTTATGATGGTTATATGATGGGTTTATGATGGTTTTATGATGGTTATATGATGGGTTTATGATGGTTATATGATGGGTTTATGATGGTTATATGATGGTTATATGATGGGTTTATGATGGTTATATGATGGTTATATGATGGTTATATGATGGTTATATGATGGTTATATGATGGTTATATGATGGTTATATGATGGCTGTATGATGGTTATATGATGGGTGTATGATGGTTATATGATGGTTTATGATGGTTATATGATGGCTGTATGATGGTTATATGATGGCTGTATGATGGTTATATGATGGGTTTATGATGGTTATATGATGGCTGTATGATGGTTATATGATGGCTGTATGATGGCTGTATGATGGGTTTATGATGGTTATATGATGGTTATATGATGGTTATATGATGGTTATATGATGGTTATATGATGGTTATATGATGGTTATATGATGGTTTTATGATGGCTGTATGATGGTTATGTGATTTACATTTACATTTAAGTCATTTATACTAGATCCAGAGCGACTTACAAATATACACCTTATGACATCAGTGGAAGTATGATGGTTATATGATGGGTTTATGATGGTTATATGATGGCTGTATGATGGTTATATGATGGCTGTATGATGGTTATATGATGGGTTTATGATGGTTATATGATGGTTATATGATGGCTGTATGATGGTTATGTGATGGCTGTATGATGGCTGTATGATGGGTTTATATGGTTATATGATGGTTATATGATGGTTTTATGATGGCTGTATATGGTTATGTGATGGCTGTATGATGGTTATATGATGGCTGTATGATGGTTATATATGGCTGTATGATGGTTATATGATGGGTTTATGATGGTTATATGACTTATATGATGGTTTTATATGGCTGTATGATGGTTATGTGATGGCTGTATGATGGTTATATATGGCTGTATGATGGTTATATGATGGCTGTATGATGGTTATATGATGGGTTTATGATGGTTAATGATGGCTGTATGATGGTTATACTATATACTGTATGATGGTTATATGATCAGTTATGATGGCTGTATGATGGTTATATGATGGGTTTATGATGGTTATATGATGGTTTATATGGTTATGTGATGGCTGTATGATGGTTATATGATGGCTGTATGATGGTTATATGATGGCTGTATGATATTACTATGAATGGTCTCTGCATGATGGTTATATGATGGCTGTATATGGTTATATGATGGTTTATGATGGTTATATGATGGTTATATGATGGCTGTATGATGGTTATACTACATGGGTTTATGATGGTTTATGATGGTTACCATGTTATATGATCTCCCCCATCACTATATACTATGATGGTTATAGTTAATACCAGTTATATGATATACTATACCATCAGTTATATGATCTTTATGATGGTTATATGATGGTTATACCATCAGTTAATACCAGCTCTCCTGATCACTATATACTATCAGTTAATACCAGTTTATGATACTATATATGAATACCAGTTTATCATATATTATATGAATGGGTTTATGATATATACCACCATCAGTTATGATGGTTATATATACCATCAGTTAATACCAGTCTCCTCTCTATATACTATACCATCAGTTAATACCAGTCCTCTCCCCATGATATTATATCAGTTAATTATACTACCATCATGATATATACTATACCATCAGTTAATACCATGGCCATATCCCCATCACTTATATGATGGGTTTATGATGGTTATATGATGCTATACCATCAGTTAATACCAGTCTCCTCTCTATATACTATACCATCAGTTAATACCAGTCTCCTCTCCCCCATCACTATATACTATACCATCAGTTAATACCAGTCTCCTCTCTATATACTATACCATCAGTTAATACCAGTCTCCTCTCCCCCATCACTATATACTATACCATCAGTTAATACCAGTCTCCTCTCTATATACTATACCATCAGTTAATACCAGTCTCCTCTCCCCCATCACTATATACTATACCATCAGTTAATACCAGTCTCCTCCATCACTATATACTATACCATCAGTTAATACCAGTCTCCTCTCTATATACTATACCATCAGTTAATACCAGTCTCCTCTCCCCCATCACTATATACTATACCATCAGTTAATACCAGTCTCCTCTCTATATACTATACCATCAGTTAATACCAGTCTCCCCATCTCCAGTTAATACCAGTCTCTATATACTATACCATCAGTTAATACCAGTCTCTTCTCCCCCATCACTATATACTATACCATCAGTTAATACCAGTCTCCTCTCCCCATCACTATATACTATACCATCAGTTAATACCAGTCTCCTCTCTATATACTATACCATCAGTTAATACCAGTCTCCTCTCCCCATCACTATATACTATACCATCAGTTAATACCAGTCTCCTCTCTATATACTATACCATCAGTTAATACCAGTCTCCTCTCCCCATCACTATATACTATACCATCAGTTAATACCAGTCTCCTCTCTATATACTATACCATCAGTTAATACCAGTCTCCTCTCCCCCATCACTATATACTACTACCCATCAGTTAATACCAGTCTCCCCTCTATATACTATACCATCAGTTAATACCAGTCTCCTCTCCCCATCACTATATACTATACCATCAGTTAATACCAGTCTCCTCTATACCCATCACTATATACTAGTACTACACCATCAGTTAATACCAGTCTCCTCTCTATATACTATACCATCAGTTAATACCAGTCTCCTCTCCCCATCACTATATACTACTACCCATCAGTTAATACCAGTCTCCTCTCTATATACTATACCATCAGTTAATACCAGTCTCCTCTCTATATACTATACCATCAGTTAATACCAGTCCTCTCCCCATCTCCTCTCCCCATCACTATATACTATACCATCAGTTAATACCAGTCTCCTCTCCCCATCACTATATACAGTACTACACTCATCAGTTAATACCAGTCTCCTCTCTATATACTATACCATCAGTTAATACCAGTCTCCTCTCCCCATCACTATATACTATACCATCAGTTAATACCAGTCTCCTCTCTATATACTATACCATCAGTTAATACCAGTCTCCTCTCCCCATCACTATATACTATACCATCAGTTAATACCAGTCTCCTCACCCCCATCAGTTAATACCAGCTGAAGATCATCACTACACACTGAGTGTCTCCACACACATTAGTTAACACCTTCTTAATATTGATCAGTTAATACCCCCTTTGCCCCCAGAACAGCCTCAATCCGTCTGGACATGGATTCAGAAGATGTCTCCCCAAGCATTTCACAGGTGATGCTGGCCCCCCATGTATGACTCCATTGCTACCATACTATACCATCAGTTAATACCAGGCACCTACTACTATACCCTGTTCACAGGCACCTACTACCATACCATCAGTTAATACCAGGCACCTCTCTACCACTACCCTGTTCACAGGCACCTACTATAAACTATACCATCAGTTAATACCAGGCACCCCATCACTATATACCCTACCAGGCACCTAATACCAGTCCCTCTTATATACTATACCATCAGTTAATACAGTCTCCTACTACCATACCCTATACCATCAGTTCCATACCAATCTCCTGTCCCATCACTATATACTATACCATCAGTTAATACCAGTCTCCTCTCTATATACTATACCATCAGTTAACCAGGCACCTCTACTATATACTACACCATCAGTTAATACCAGTCTCCTCTTCCCATCACTATATACTATACCATCAGTTAATACCAGTCTCCTCTCCCATCACTATATACTACACCATCAGTTAATACCAGTCTCCTCTTCCCATCACTATATACTATACCATCAGTTAATACCAGTCCCTCTCCCCCATCACTATACACTATACCATCAGTTAATACCAGTCTCCTCTCTATATACTATACCATCAGTTAATACCAGTCCTCTCCCCATCACTATATACTACACCATCAGTTAATTCCAGTCAAGATCTATATACTATACCATCAGTTAATACCAGTCTCCTCTCTATATACTATACCATCAGTTCATACCAATCTCCTCTCCCCATCACTATATACTATACCATCAGTTAATACCAGTCTCCTCTCTATATACTATACCATCAGTTAATACCAGTCTCCTCTTCCCATCACTATATACTATACCATCAGTTAATACCAGTCTCCTCTCCCCATCACTATATACTACACCATCAGTTAATACCAGTCTCCTCTCTATAAACTATACCATCAGTTAATACCAGTCCTCTCCCCATCACTATATACTACACCATCAGTTAATACCAGTCTCCTCTCCCCCATCACTATATACTACACCATCAGTTAATACCAGTCTCCTCTCTATATACTATACCATCAGTTAATACCAGTCTCCTCTCCCCATCACTATATACTATACCATCAGTTAATACCAGTCTCCTCTCTATATACTATACCATCAGTTAATACCAGTCCTCTCCCCATCACTATATACTATACCATCAGTTAATACCAGTCTCCTCTCTATAAACTATACCATCAGTTAATACCAGTCCTCTCCCCATCACTATATACTACACCATCAGTTAATACCAGTCTCCTCTCTATAAACTATACCATCAGTTAATACCAGTCCTCTCCCCATCACTATATACTACACCATCAGTTAATACCAGTCTCCTCTCTATATACTATACCATCAGTTAATACCAGTCTCCTCTCTATATACTATACCATCAGTTCATACCAATCTCCTCTCCCCATCACTATATACTATACCATCAGTTAATACCAGTCTCCTCTCTATACTATACCATCAGTTAATACCAGTCTCCTCTTCCCATCACTATATACTATACCATCAGTTAATACCAGTCTCCTCTCCCCCATCACTATATACTACACCATCAGTTAATACCAGTCTCCTCTCTATATACTATACCATCAGTTAATACCAGTCCTCTCCCCATCACTATATACTACACCATCAGTTAATACCAGTCTCCTTTCCCCCATCACTATATACTATACCATCAGTTAATACCAGTCTCCTCTCCCCCATCACTATATACTATACCATCAGTTAATACCAGTCTCCTCTCTATATACTATACCATCAGTTAATACCAGTCTCCTCTCCCCATCACTATATACTACACCGTCAGTTAATACCAGTCTCCTCTCCCCATCACTATATACAGTACTACACCATCAGTTAATACCAGTCTCCTCTCCCCCATCACTATATACTACACCATCAGTTAATACCAGTCTCCTCTCTATATACTATACCATCAGTTAATACCAGTCTCCTCTCCCCATCACTATATACTACACCATCAGTTAATACCAGTCTCCTCTCCCCCATCACTATATACTATACCATCAGTTAATACCAGTCTCCTCTCCCCATCACTATATACTATACCATCAGTTAATACCAGTCTCCTCTCCCCATCACTATATACAGTACTACACCATCAGTTAATACCAGTCTCCTCTCCCCATCACTATATACTATACCATCAGTTAATACCAGTCTCCTCTCCCCATCACTATATACTATACCATCAGTTAATACCAGTCTCCTCTCTATATACTATACCATCAGTTAATACCAGTCTCCTCTCCCCCATCACTATATACTATACCATCAGTTAATACCAGTCTCCTCTCCCCATCACTATATACTATACCATCAGTTAATACCAGTCTCCTCTCCCCATCACTATATACTATACCATCAGTTAATACCAGTCTCCTCTCCCCATCACTATATACTATACCATCAGTTAATACCAGTCTCCTCTCTATATACTACACCATCAGTTAATACCAGTCTCCTCTTCCCATCACTATATACTACACCATCAGTTAATACCAGTCTCCTCTCCCCATCACTATATACTATACCATCAGTTAATACCAGTCTCCTCTCTATATACTATACCATCAGTTAATACCAGTCTCCTCTCCCCCATCACTATATACTATACCATCAGTTAATACCAGTCTCCTCTTCCCATCACTATAAACTACACCATCAGTTAATACCAGTCCTCTCCCCATCACTATATACTATACCATCAGTTAATACCAGTCTCCTCTCCCCATCACTATATACTATACCATCAGTTAATACCAGTCTCCTCTCTATATACTACACCATCAGTTAATACCAGTCTCCTCTCCCCATCACTATATACTATACCATCAGTTAATACCAGTCTCCTCTCCCCATCACTATATACTACACCGTCAGTTAATACCAGTCTCCTCTCTATATACTATACCATCAGTTAATACCAGTCTCCTCTCCCCCATCACTATATACTACACCATCAGTTAATACCAGTCTCCTCTTCCCATCACTATAAACTACACCATCAGTTAATACCAGTCCTCTCCCCCATCACTATATACTATACCATCAGTTAATACCAGTCTCCTCTTCCCATCACTATATACTACACCATCAGTTAATACCAGTGTCCTCTCCCCATCACTATATACTATACCATCAGTTAATACCAGTCTCCTCTCTATATACTATACCATCAGTTAATACCAGTCTCCTCTCTATATACTACACCATCAGTTAATACCAGTCTCCTCTCCCCATCACTATATACTATACCATCAGTTAATACCAGTCTCCTCTCTATATACTATACCATCAGTTAATACCAGTCTCCTCTCTATATACTATACCATCAGTTAATACCAGTCCTCTCCCCATCACTATATACTACACCATCAGTTAATACCAGTCTCCTCTCCCCCATCACTATATACTATACCATCAGTTAATACCAGTCTCCTCTCTATATACTATACCATCAGTTAATACCAGTCTCCTCTCTATATACTATACCATCAGTTAATACCAATCTCCTCTCCCCATCACTATATACTACACCATCAGTTAATACCAGTCTCCTCTCTATATACTATACCATCAGTTAATACCAGTCTCCTCTCCCCATCACTATATACTATACCATCAGTTAATACCAGTCTCCTCTCTATATACTACACCATCAGTTAATACCAATCTCCTCTCCCCATCACTATATACTACACCATCAGTTAATACCAGTCTCCTCTCCCCCATCACTATATACTATACCATCAGTTAATACCAGTCTCCTCTCTATATACTACACCATCAGTTAATACCAATCTCCTCTCCCCATCACTATATACTATACCATCAGTTAATACCAGTCTCCTCACCCCATCACTCCAGCTGAAGATCATCACTACACACTGAGTGTACACAACATTAGGAACACCTTCTTAATATTGAATTGCACCCCCTTTTGCCCCCAGAACAGCCTCAATCCGTCTGGACATGGATTCAGAAGATGTCGAAAGCATTTCACAGGTGATGCTGGTCCATGTTGACTCCATTGCTTCCCACAGTTGTGTCCAGTTGGCTGGTTGTCCTTTGGGTGGAGGACCATTCTTGATATACACAGGAAACTGTTCAGGGTGGAAAAAACAGCAGCGTTGCAGTTCTTTACTCAAACCAGTGTGCCTGGCACCTACTACCATACCCTGTTCACAGGCACCTACTACCATACCCTGTTCACAGGCACCTACTACCATACCCTGTTCACAGGCACCTACTACCATACCCTGTTCACAGGCACCTACTACCATACCCTGTTCACAGGCACCTACTACCATACCCTGTTCACAGGCACCTACTACCATACCCTGTTCACAGGCACCTACTACCATACCCTGTTCACAGGCACCTACTACCATACCCTGTTCACAGGCACCTACTACCATACCCTGTTCACAGGCACCTACTACCATACCCTGTTCACTGGCACCTACTACCATACCCTGTTCACAGGCACCTACTACCATACCCTGTTCACAGGCACCTACTACCATACCCTGTTCACAGGCACCTACTACCATACCCTGTTCACAGGCACCTACTACCATACCCTGTTCACAGGCACCTACTACCATACCCTGTTCACAGGCACCTACTACCATACCCTGTTCACAGGCACCTACTACCATACCCTGTTCACAGGCACCTACTACCATACCCTGTTCACAGGCACCTACTACCATACCCTGTTCACAGGCACCTACTACCATACCCTGTTCACAGGCACCTACTACCATACCCTGTTCACAGGCACCTACTACCATACCCTGTTCACAGGCACCTACTACCATACCCTGTTCAAAGGCGCTTACAACTTTTGTCAGAATAACACACACGCATGTCTCAATGCATCAGATCACAAGACTCTTTTTTTAATCCTCCTACGCCTGTCCAAAAATGTGGACACAATCAGAATGTGGACAAGATCAGGACAACGGACGCATGTTAGAACAAGGTATTAAACAAGGGCAAGGGGGAGAGAAAGAGAGAAAGAGAATGAGAAAGAAAGAAAGCAAAAATGTGAGCGAGCGAGTGCGAACACGCGAGAGAGATACCAGGGTGTATCTCTTTCACTGTATGTCTACACTGCAATACAATTAACCCTATGATCCTCCAGAGTCTGGCTGGGGGGTTGCAGTGCCGGCTGCCATGTCAGAAGCCTTTACATGGTGCTCTATCTATTACCCCAGGCTCTGACGGGTTAGCTTTACATGGTGCTCTATCTATTACCCCAGGCTCTGACGGGTTAGCTTTACATGGTGCTCTATCTATTACCCCAGGCTCTGACGGGTTAGCTTTACATGGTGCTCTATCTATTACCCCAGGCTCTGACGGGTTAACTTTACATGGTGCTCTATCTATTACCCCAGGCTCTGACGGGTTAGCTTTACATGGTGCTCTATCTATTACCCCAGGCTCTGACGGGTTAGCTTTACATGGTGCTCTATCTATTACCCCAGGCTCTGACGGGTTAGCTTTACATGGTGCTCTATCTATTACCCCAGGCTCTGACGGGTTAACTTTACATGGTGCTCTATCTATTACCCCAGGCTCTGACGGGTTAGCTTTACATGGTGCTCTATCTATTACCCCAGGCTCTGAGGGGTTAGCTTTACATGGTGCTCTATCTATTACCCCAGGCTCTGAGGGGTTAGCTTTACATGGTGCTCTATCTATTACCCCAGGCTCTGATGGGTTAGCTTTACATGGTGCTCTATCTATTACCCCCGGCTCTGAGGGGTTAGCTTTACATGGTGCTATATCGATTACCCCAGGCTCTGATGGGTTAGCTTTACATGGTGCTCTATCTATTACCCCAGGCTCTGAGGGGTTAGCTTTACATGGTGCTCTATCTATTACCCCAGGCTCTGAGGGGTTAGCTTTACATGGTGCTCTATCTATTACCCCAGGCTCTGACGGGTTAGCTTTACGTGGTGCTCTATCTATTACCCCAGGCTCTGATGGGTCAGCTTTACATGGTGCTCTATCTATTACCCCAGGCTCTGACGGGTTAACTTTACATGGTGCTCTATCTATTACTGTGACGTTCTCACCTTTATTTCCTTTGTTTTGTATTTAATTAGTCTGGTCAGGGCGTGAGTTGGGTGGGCAGTCTATGTTTATTTTTCTAGGTTTTGGGTATTTCTATGTTTCGGCCTAGTATGGTTCTCAATCAGAGGCAGGTGTCATTAGTTGTCTCTGATTGAGAATCATACTTAGGTAGCCTGGGTTTCACTGTGTGTTTGTGGGTGATTGTTCCGGTCTCTGTGTTTGCACCAGATAGGACTGTTTAGGTTTTCAGTAATGAATGAAGACACACATTTATTGTTTTGTTAGTTATTTCGTGTCTAGTTCCAGATTAAAGAACATGAATAACCACCACGCTGCATTTTGGTCCGCTCCTCCTTCACCACAGGAAAACCCTTACAATTACCCCAGGCTCTGACGGGTTAGCTTTACATGGTGCTCTATCTATTACCCCAGGCTCTGACGGGTTAGCTTTACATGGTGCTCTATCTATTACCCCAGGCTCTGACGGGTTAACTTTACATGGTGCTCTATCTATGACCCCAGGCTCTGACGGGTTAGCTTTACATTAGACAGGCCAATAGCACTCACTAAAGGAACTCAGACCAGTAGCACTCACTACAGGAACTCAGGCCAGTAGCACTCACTACAGGAACTCAGGCCAGTAGCACTAAACACAAACGCAGGGTAATGACCATTACCAAACACAATGTATTACTGGGGACCATTACCAAACACAATGTATTACTGGGGACCATTACCAAACACAATGTATTACTGGGGACCATTACCAAACACAATGCATTACTGGGGACCATTACCAAACACAATGCATTACTGGGGACCATTACCAAACACAATGTATTACTGGGGACCATTACCAAACACAATGCATTACTGGGGACCATTACCAAACACAATGCATTACTGGGGACCATTACCAAACACAATGCATTACTGGGGACCATTACCAAACACAATGCATTACTGGGGACCATTACCAAACACAATGCATTACTGGGGACCATTACCAAACACAATGTATTACTGGGGACCATTACCAAACACAATGCATTACTGGGGACCATTACCAAACACAATGTATTACTGGGGACCATTACCAAACACAATGCATTACTGGGGACCATTACCAAACACAATGCATTACTGGGGACCATTACCAAACACAATGCATTACTGGGGACCATTACCAAACACAATGCATTACTGGGGACCATTACCAAACACAATGCATTACTGGGGACCATTACCAAACACAATGCATTACTGGGGACCATTACCAAACACAATGCATTACTGGGACCATTACCAAACACAATGCATTACTGGGGGACCATTACCAAACACAATGTATTACTGGGGACCATTACCAAACACAATGTATTACTGGGGACCATTACCAAACACAATGTATTACTGGGGACCATTACCAAACACAATGTATTACTGGGGACCATTACCAAACACAATGTATTACTGGGGACCATTACCAAACACAATGTATTACTGGGGACCATTACCAAACACAATGTATTACTGGGGACCATTACCAAACACAATGTATTACTGGGGACCATTACCAAACACAATGTATTACTGGGGACCATTACCAAACACAATGTATTACTGGGGACCATTACCAAACACAATGTATTACTGGGGACCATTACCAAACACAATGTATTACTGGGGACCATTACCAAACACAATGTATTACTGGGGACCATTACCAAACACAATGTATTACTGGGGACCATTACCAAACACAATGTATTACTGGGGACCATTACAAACACAATGTATTACTGGGGACCATTACCAAACACAATGTATTACTGGGGACCATTACCAAACACAATGTATTACTGGGGACCATTACCAAACACAATGTATTACTGGGGACCATTACCAAACACAATGTATTACTGGGGACCATTACCAAACACAATGTATTACTGGGGACCATTACCAAACACAATGTATTACTGGGGACCATTACCAAACACAATGTATTACTGGGGACCATTACCAAACACAATGTATTACTGGGGACCATTACCAAACACAATGTATTACTGGGGACCATTACCAAACACAATGTATTACTGGGGACCATTACCAAACACAATGTATTACTGGGGACCATTACCAAACACAATGTATTACTGGGGACCATTACCAAACACAAACACAATGTAAACACAATGTATACTGGGGACCATTAGACCAAACACAATGCATTACTGGGGACCATTACCAAACACAATGCATTACTGGGGACCATTACCAAACACAATGTATTACTGGGGACCATTACCAAACACAATGTATTACTGGGGACCATTACCCTACCTCATCCTGTGATATGTCGTTTTCATAAACACAAACTGCATGACAGCGTTTCTAGTGGTCCATCAGTTCAGCCTCTCATCTGAGGATAAATAAGGACACATTATGTCTCTTGCCATCAAAGCCAGTGAATGAACACAAGACACACACACACACTCAGACCATAGAGCAAACACACATACATACATGCAGTAATGCACAAACACACACACACTCCCTCTCTCTCTCTCACACACACACACACGCACAAACACACTGTCACACACACACACGGACGCACACATGCACACACAGTGAAATATGCTCCTGGCACTGATGGCCAGATACAGTAATGAATGAAGAGAAGACGAGCCAACAACAACATCAGACCATAGAGCTAGCAGCTATAGGGTAGATACAGTAATGAATGAAGAGAAGACAACAACATCAGACCATAGAGCTAGCAGCTATAGGGTAGATACAGTAATGAATGAAGAGAAGACAACAACATCAGACCATAGAGCTAGCAGCTATAGGGTAGATACAGTAATGAATGAAGAGAAGACAACAACATCAGACCATAGAGCTAGCAGCTATAGGGTAGATACAGTAATGAATGAAGAGAAGACAACAACATCAGACCATAGAGCTAGCAGCTATAGGGTAGATACAGTAATGAATGAAGAGAAGACAACAACATCAGACCATAGAGCTAGCAGCTATAGGGTAGATACAGTAATGAATGAAGAGAAGACAACAACATCAGACCATAGAGCTAGCAGCTATAGGGTAGATACAGTAATGAATGAAGAGAAGACAACAACATCAGACCATAGAGCTAGCAGCTATAGGGTAGATACAGTAATGAATGAAGAGAAGACAACAACATCAGACCATAGAGCTAGCAGCTATAGGGTAGATACAGTAATGAATGAAGAGAAGACAACAACATCAGACCATAGAGCTAGCAGCTATAGGGTAGATACAGTAATGAATGAAGAGAAGACAACAACATCAGACCATAGAGCTAGCAGCTATAGGGTAGATACAGTAATGAATGAAGAGAAGACAACAACATCAGACCATAGAGCTAGCAGCTAATAGGGACAACAACATCAGATACAGTAATGAATGAAGAAGAAGACAACAACATCAGACCATAGAGCTAGCAGCTATAGGGTAGATACAGTAATGAATGAAGAGAAGACAACAACATCAGACCATAGAGCTAGCAGCTATAGGGTAGAATGAAGAGAAGACAGTAATGAATGAAGAGAAGACAACAACATCAGACCATAGAGCTAGCAGCTATAGGGTAGATACAGTAATGAATGAAGAGAAGACAACAACATCAGACCATAGAGCTAGCAGCTATAGGGTAGATACAGTAATGAATGAAGAGAAGACAACAACATCAGACCATAGAGCTAGCAGCTATAGGGTAGATACAGTAATGAATGAAGAGAAGACAACAACATCAGACCATAGAGCTAGCAGCTATAGGGTAGATACAGTAATGAATGAAGAGAAGACAACAACATCAGACCATAGAGCTAGCAGCTATAGGGTAGATACAGTAATGAATGAAGAGAAGACAACAACATCAGACCATAGAGCTAGCAGCTATAGGGTAGATACAGTAATGAATGAAGAGAAGACAACAACATCAGACCATAGAGCTAGCAGCTATAGGGTAGATACAGTAATGAATGAAGAGAAGACAACAACATCAGACCATAGAGCTAGCAGCTATAGGGTAGATACAGTAATGAATGAAGAGAAGACAACAACATCAGACCATAGAGCTAGCAGCTATAGGGTAGATACAGTAATGAATGAAGAGAAGACAACAACATCAGACCATAGAGCTAGCAGCTATAGGGTAGATACAGTAATGAATGAAGAGAAGACAACAACATCAGACCATAGAGCTAGCAGCTATAGGGTAGATACAGTAATGAATGAAGAGAAGACAACAACATCAGACCATAGAGCTAGCAGCTATAGGGTAGATACAGTAATGAATGAAGAGAAGACAACAACATCAGACCATAGAGCTAGCAGCTATAGGGTAGATACAGTAATGAATGAAGAGAAGACAACAACATCAGACCATAGAGCTAGCAGCTATAGGGTAGATACAGTAATGAATGAAGAGACAGACCAACAATGAAGAGAAGACAACAGACCATAGAGCTAGCAGCTATAGGGTAGATACAGTAATGAATGAAGAGAAGACAACAACATCAGACCATAGAGCTAGCAGCTATAGGGAAGAGAGATACAGTAATGAATGAAGAGAAGACAACAACATCAGACCATAGAGCTAGCAGCTATAGGGTAGATACAGTAATGAATGAAGAGAAGACAACAACATCAGACCATAGAGCTAGCAGCTATAGGGTAGATACAGTAATGAATGAAGAGAAGACAACAACATCAGACCATAGAGCTAGCAGCTATAGGGTAGATACAGTAATGAATGAAGAGAAGACAACAACATCAGACCATAGAGCTAGCAGCTATAGGGTAGATACAGTAATGAATGAAGAGAAGACAACAACATCAGACCATAGAGCTAGCAGCTATAGGGTAGATACAGTAATGAATGAAGAGAAGACAACAACATCAGACCATAGAGCTAGCAGCTATAGGGTAGATACAGTAATGAATGAAGAGAAGACAACAACATCAGACCATAGAGCTAGCAGCTATAGGGTAGATACAGTAATGAATGAAGAGAAGACAACAACATCAGACCATAGAGCTAGCAGCTATAGGGACAACAGATACAGTAATGAATGAAGAGAAGACAACAACATCAGACCATAGAGCTAGCAGCTATAGGGTAGATACAGTAATGAATGAAGAGAAGACAACAACATCAGACCATAGAGCTAGCAGCTATAGGGTAGATACAGTAATGAATGAAGAGAAGACAACAACATCAGACCATAGAGCTAGCAGCTATAGGGTAGATACAGTAATGAATGAAGAGAAGACAACAACATCAGACCATAGAGCTAGCAGCTATAGGGTAGATACAGTAATGAATGAAGAGAAGACAACAACATCAGACCATAGAGCTAGCAGCTATAGGGTAGATACAGTAATGAATGAAGAGAAGACAACAACATCAGACCATAGAGCTAGCAGCTATAGGGTAGATACAGTAATGAATGAAGAGAAGACAACAACATCAGACCATAGAGCTAGCAGCTATAGGGTAGATACAGTAATGAATGAAGAGAAGACAACAACATCAGACCATAGAGCTAGCAGCTATAGGGTAGATACAGTAATGAATGAAGAGAAGACAACAACATCAGACCATAGAGCTAGCAGCTATAGGGTAGATACAGTAATGAATGAAGAGAAGACAACAACAGACCATAGAGCTAGCAGCTATAGGGTAGATACAGTAATGAATGAAGAGAAGACAACAACATCAGACCATAGAGCTAGCAGCTATAGGGTAGATACAGTAATGAATGAAGAGAAGACAACAACATCAGACCATAGAGCTAGCAGCTATAGGGTAGATACAGTAATGAATGAAGAGAAGACAACAACATCAGACCATAGAGCTAGCAGCTATAGGGTAGATACAGTAATGAATGAAGAGAAGACAACAACATCAGACCATAGAGCTAGCAGCTATAGGGTAGATACAGTAATGAATGAAGAGAAGACAACAACATCAGACCATAGAGCTAGCAGCTATAGGGTAGATACAGTAATGAATGAAGAGAAACAACATCAGACCAACAACATCAGACCATCAGAGCTAGCAGCTATAGGGTAGATACAGTAATGAATGAAGAAGAAGACAACAACATCAGACCATAGAGCTAGCAGCTATAGGGTAGATACAGTAATGAATGAAGAGAAGACAACAACATCAGACCATAGAGCTAGCAGCTATAGGGTAGATACAGTAATGAATGAAGAGAAGACAACAACATCAGACCATAGAGCTAGCAGCTATAGGGTAGATACAGTAATGAATGAAGAGAAGACAACAACATCAGACCATAGAGCTAGCAGCTATAGGGTAGATACAGTAATGAATGAAGAGAAGACAACAACATCAGACCATAGAGCTAGCAGCTATAGGGTAGATACAGTAATGAATGAAGAGAAGACAACAACATCAGACCATAGAGCTAGCAGCTATAGGGTAGATACAGTAATGAATGAAGAGAAGACAACAACATCAGACCATAGAGCTAGCAGCTATAGGGATACAGTAGAATGAAGAGAAGACAGACCATAATGAATGAAGAGAAGACAACAACATCAGACCATAGAGCTAGCAGCTATAGGGTAGATACAGTAATGAATGAAGAGAAGACAACAACATCAGACCATAGAGCTAGCAGCTATAGGGTAGATACAGTAATGAATGAAGAGAAGACAACAACATCAGACCATAGAGCTAGCAGCTATAGGGTAGATACAGTAATGAATGAAGAGAAGACAACAACATCAGACCATAGAGCTAGCAGCTATAGGGTAGATACAGTAATGAATGAAGAGAAGACAACAACATCAGACCATAGAGCTAGCAGCTATAGGGTAGATACAGTAATGAATGAAGAGAAGACAACAACATCAGACCATAGAGCTAGCAGCTATAGGGTAGATACAGTAATGAATGAAGAGAAGACAACAACATCAGACCATAGAGCTAGCAGCTATAGGGTAGATACAGTAATGAATGAAGAGAAGACAACAACATCAGACCATAGAGCTAGCAGCTATAGGGTAGATACAGTAATGAATGAAGAGAAGACAACAACATCAGACCATAGAGCTAGCAGCTATAGGGTAGATACAGTAATGAATGAAGAGAAGACAACAACATCAGACCATAGAGCTAGCAGCTATAGGGTAGATACAGTAATGAATGAAGAGAAGACAACAACATCAGACCATAGAGCTAGCAGCTATAGGGTAGATACAGTAATGAATGAAGAGAAGACAACAACATCAGACCATAGAGCTAGCAGCTATAGGGTAGATACAGTAATGAATGAAGAGAAGACAACAACATCAGACCATAGAGCTAGCAGCTATAGGGTAGATACAGTAATGAATGAAGAGAAGACAACAACATCAGACCATAGAGCTAGCAGCTATAGGGTAGATACAGTAATGAATGAAGAGAAGACAACAACATCAGACCATAGAGCTAGCAGCTATAGGGTAGATACAGTAATGAATGAAGAGAAGACAACAACATCAGACCATAGAGCTAGCAGCTATAGGGTAGATACAGTAATGAATGAAGAGAAGACAACAACATCAGACCATAGAGCTAGCAGCTATAGGGTAGATACAGTAATGAATGAAGAGAAGACAACAACATCAGACCATAGAGCTAGCAGCTATAGGGTAGATACAGTAATGAATGAAGAGAAGACAACAACATCAGACCATAGAGCTAGCAGCTATAGGGTAGATACAGTAATGAATGAAGAGAAGACAACAACATCAGACCATAGAGCTAGCAGCTATAGGGTAGATACAGTAATGAATGAAGAGAAGACAACAACATCAGACCATAGAGCTAGCAGCTATAGGGTAGATACAGTAATGAATGAAGAGAAGACAACAACATCAGACCATAGAGCTAGCAGCTATAGGGTAGATACAGTAATGAATGAAGAGAAGACAACAACATCAGACCATAGAGCTAGGGTAGATACAGAATGAAGAGAAGACAACAACATCAGACCATAGAGCAGTAATGAATGAAGAGAAGACAACAACATCAGACCATAGAGCTAGCAGCTATAGGGTAGATACAGTAATGAATGAAGAGAAGACAACAACATCAGACCATAGAGCTAGCAGCTATAGGGTAGATACAGTAATGAATGAAGAGAAGACAACAACATCAGACCATAGAGCTAGCAGCTATAGGGTAGATACAGTAATGAATGAAGAGAAGACAACATCAGACCATAGAGCTAGCAGCTATAGGGTAGATACAGTAATGAATGAAGAGAAGACAACAACATCAGACCATAGAGCTAGCAGCTATAGGGTAGATACAGTAATGAATGAAGAGAAGACAACATCAGACCATAGAGCTAGCATAGAGGAACAGTGGAGAGAACAAGTATTTGATACACTGCCGATTTAGCAGGTTTTCCTACTTAAAAAGCATGTAGAGGTCTGTCATTTTTATCACATACACACTTCAACTGTGAGAGACAGAATCTAAAAATCCAGACAATCACATTGTATGATTTTTAAGTAATTAATTTGCATTTTATTGCATGAAATAAGTATTGCTCACCTACCAACCAGTAAGAATTCCGGCTCTCACAGACCTGTTCGTTTTTTTTAAGAATCCCTCCTGTTCTCCACTCATTACCTGTATTAACTGCACCTGTTTGAACTCGTTACCTGTATAAAAGACACCTGTCCACACACTCACTCAAACAGACTCCAACCTCTCCACAATGGCCAGACAGCTGTGTAAGGACATCAGGGATAAAATTGTAGACCTGCACAAGGCTGGGATGGGCTAAAGGACAATAGGCAAGCAGCTTGGTGAGAAGGCAACAACTGTTGGCGCAATTATTAGAAAATGGAAGAAGTTCAAGATGACGGTCAATCACCCTCGGTCTGGGGCTCCATGCAAGATCTCACCTCGTGGGGCATCAATGATCATGAGGAAGGTGAGGAATCAGCCCAGAACTACATGGCAGGACCTGGTCAATGACCTGAAGAGAGCTGGGACCACAGTCTCAAAGAAAACCATTAGTAACACACTACGCCGTCATGGATTAAAATCCTGCAGCGCATGCAAGGTCCCCCTGCTCAAGCCAGCGCATGTCCAGGCCCGTCTGAAGTTTGCCAATGACCATCTGGATGATCCAGGTGAGGAATGGGAGAAGGTCATGTGGTCTGATGAGACAAAAATAGAGCTTTTTGGTCTAAACTCCACTCGCCGTGTTTGGAGGAAAAAGAAGGATGAGTACAACCCCAAGAACACCATCCCAACTTTGAAGCATGGAGGTGGAAACATCATTCTGGGGATGCTTTTCTGCAAAGGTGACAGGACGACTGCACCGTATTGAGGGGAGGATGGATGGGGCCATGTATCGCGAGATCTTGGCCAACAACCTCCTTCCATCAGTAAGAGCATTGAAGATGGGTCGTGGCTGGGTCTTCCAGCAGGACAACGACCCGAAACACACAGCCAGGGCAACTAAGGAGTGGCTCCGTAAGAAGCATCTCAAGGTCCTGGAGTGGCCTAGCCAGTCTCCAGACCTGAACCCAATAGAAAATCTTTGGAGGGAGCTGAAAGTCCGTATTGCCCAGCGACAGCCCCGAAACCTGAAGGATCTGGAGAAGGTCTGTGTGGAGGAGTGGGCCAAAATCCCTGCTGCAGTGTGTGCAAACCTGGTCAAGAACTACAGGAAACGTATGATCTCTGAAATTGCAAACAAAGGTTTCTGTGCCAAATATTAAGTTCTGCTTTTCTGATGTATTATTATATTATTATTATATTATATATTATTATGTATCAAATACTTATGTCATGCAATCAAATGCAAATTAATTACTTAAAATTACAGACCTCTACATGCTTTGTAAGTAGGAAAACCTGCAAAATCGGCAGTGTATCAAATACTTGTTCTCCCCACTGTATGTGTTCCAAACGGAGCCCTATTCCCTCTATAGTACACTACTGTTGACCAGGGCCCAGAGGCGTTTTCCTTCTATAGTGCAGAACTGTTGACCAGGGCCCAGAGGCGTTTTCCCTCTATAGTACACTACTGTTGACCAGGGCCCAGGGCGTTTTCCCTCTATAGTACACTACTGTTGACCAGGGCCCAGAGGCGTTTTCCCTCTATAGTACACTACTGTTGACCAGGGCCCAGAGGCGTTTTCCCTCTATAGTACACTACTGTTGACCAGGGCCCAGAGGCGTTTACTGTTGACCAGGGCCCAGAGGCGTCTATAGTACACTACTGTTGACCAGGGCCCAGAGGCGTTTTCCTCTATAGTACACTACTGTTGACCAGGGCCCAGAGGCGTTTTCCCTCTATAGTACACTACTGTTGACCAGGGCCCAGAGGCGTTTTCCCTCTATAGTACACTACTGTTGACCAGGGCCCAGAGGCGTTTTCCCTCTATAGTACACTACTGTTGACCAGGGCCCAGAGGCGTTTTCCCTCTATAGTACACTACTGTTGACCAGGGCCCAGATAGTACACTACTGTTGCGTTTTCCCTCTATAGTACACTACTGTTGACCAGGGCCCAGAGGCGTTTTCCCTCTATAGTACACTACTGTTGACCAGGGCCCAGAGGCGTTTTCCCTCTATAGTACACTACTGTTGACCAGGGCCCAGAGGCGTTTTCCCTCTATAGTACACTACTGTTGACCAGGGCCCAGAGGCGTTTTCCCTCTATAGTACACTACTGTTGACCAGGGCCCAGAGGCGTTTTCCCTCTATAGTACACTACTGTTGACCAGGGCCCAGAGGCGTTTTCCCTCTATAGTACACTACTGTTGACCAGGGCCCAGAGGCGTTTTCCCTCTATAGTACACTACTGTTGACCAGGGCCCAGAGGCGTTTTCCCTCTATAGTACACTACTGTTGACCAGGGCCCAGAGGCGTTTTCCCTCTATAGTACACTACTGTTGACCAGGGCCCAGAGGCGTTTTCCCTCTATAGTACACTACTGTTGACCAGGGCCCAGAGGCGTTTTCCCTCTATAGTACACTACTGTTGACCAGGGCCCAGAGGCGTTTTCCCTCTATAGTACACTACTGTTGACCAGGGCCCAGAGGCGTTTTCCCTCTATAGTACACTACTGTTGACCAGGGCCCAGAGGCGTTTTCTATAGTACCTACTCTATAGTACACTACTGTTGACCAGGGCCCAGAGGCGTTTTCCCTCTATAGTACACTACTGTTGACCAGGGCCCAGAGGCGTTTTCCCTCTATAGTACACTACTGTTGACCAGGGCTCAGGTGGGTTTGGTAGGGAGATTGAAGAGGGAGAAGGCAGAACAAATAAACAAGGGCCGATGGAGGATGTCTGGGAGAAGTTTGTTTTCAACATGGCATGTGTGTTTATTTCTTCATGATGTTGGAGGATGGAGGAGGGAGATGGAGGAGGAGGGGAAGGGGAGGGGAGGTGGGAGGGAGGAGGGAGATGGAGGAGGAGGGAGAAGGGAGAAGGGGAAGGGAGGAGGGAGATGGAGGAGGGGGAGATGGGGGGGGAAGGGAGGTGGGAGGGAGGAGGGAGATGGAGGAGGAGGGAGAAGGGAGAAGGGGAGGGGGAGGGAGGAGGGAGATGGAGGGGGAGGGGAGGGAGAGGGAGATGGGGGAAGGGGGGGGGAGGTGGGAGGGAGGAGGGAGATGGAGGATGAGGGAGAAGGGAGAAGGGGAAGGGGGAGGGAGGAGGGAGATGGAGGAGGAGGGAGAGGGGGAAGGGGGTTGTTGCAGGTGGGAGGGAGGAGGGAGATGGAGGAGGAGGGAGAAGGGGGAAGGGGAGGTGGGAGGGAGGAGTGAGATGGAGGAGGAGGGAGAAGGGGAAGGGGGTCTAGTGGGAGGGAGGAGGGAGATGATGGAGGAGGGAGATCTGTAGGGGAAGGGGGAGGTGGGAGGGAGGAGGGAGATGGAGGAGGAGGGAGAAGGGGGAAGGGGAAGGTGGGAGGGAGGAGGGAGATGGAGGAGGAGGGAGACGGGGGAAGGGGGAGGTGGGAGGGAGGTAGTTACCTACTGATATCTATCTGTACACATTACTGTAGTCTAGTAGTTACCCACTGATATCTATCTGTACACATTACTGTAGTCTAGTAGTTACCTACTGATATCTATCTGTACACATTACTGTAGTCTAGTAGTTACCTACTGATATCTATCCTTACACATTACTGTTGTCTAGTAGTTACCTACTGATATCTATCTGTACACATTACTGTAGTCTAGTAGTTACCTACTGATATCTATCTGTACACACTACTGTTGTCTAGTAGTTACCTACTGATATCTATCTGTACACATTACTGTAGTCTAGTAGTTACCTACTGATATCTATCTTTACACACTACTGTTGTCTAGTAGTTACCTACTGATATCTATCTGTACACATTACTGTAGTCTAGTAGTTACCTACTGATATCTATCTTTACACATTACTGTAGTCTAGTAGTTACCTACTGATATCTATCTGTACACATTACTGTAGTCTAGTAGTTACCCACTGATATCTATCTGTACACATTACTGTAGTCTAGTAGTTACCTATTGATATCTATCTGTACACATTACTGTAGTCTAGTAGTTACCTACTGATATCTATCTGTACACATTACTGTAGTCTAGTAGTTACCTACTGATATCTATCTGTACACATTACTGTAGTACCTTCTGATATATATCTGTACACATTACTGTAGTCTAGTAGTTACCCATCTCGTCCAACCCGTCCAATACTTCGTGGTCTAACATTGTCTGTCACTCAGTGGATTCTCTCTCGCGCTCACTCACTCACTCACTCACTCACTCACTCACTCACTCACTCACTCACTCACTCACTCACTCACTCACTCACTCACTCACTCACTCACTCACTCACTCACTCACTCACTCACTCACTCACTCACTCACTCTCTCGTTCACTCTCTCTCTCGTTCACTCTCTCTCACTGTCTCTCACTCTCACTCTCTTTCTCTCTCCCACACTCTCTCTGCTCTCTGTAGACATTGAGGGAAAATTGTGGTCATTGATGTGGATTTGCAGCATATCTTCAAGGGGGTTCTGTAACTTCATTTCCATGAGAGCCAGGATACTGTGTTACTGTAGGCAGCATCCATAGTGTTCCACTTTGTGGTTTTTCCTGGATTGTTTGTTTTGTGACAAAGGTTTTGATTCATCATTCATGAGATTTGGAGATCTGGTGAGCCAGCCACTGGGGTTAGTGGCTGCGGTAACAGTAATAATCAAACTCAACCACATGGTGGTTTATATGGCTCAAACATGTTAATAGAGAATCAGACGTGTGGGTGTGTGAGTGATACAGATGGATGACTGTATGGAATCTAGACATAGCATCCTGTTAGCAGGTATTGAAGTAGCCAGAATGATGCAAACGTGGGAATCCAAAACTTCCGCTCCAGTCATATTTTCACTTAGTCATTCATTGATGTCAATTAGTGAAAATCCTAAAAGTAAGGATTCCCACAATATGTGAATAGGATTCCTGAACCTTTTGAACACAATAAAGTACCCAGTTGTTCCATTCTCCCTGTAGCCTGCAGCTAAAAGGTAACTGCCAAAATAAAGGAAACTCCAACACGATCCGCCAGATCCGCCAGAACAGCTTCAATGCACATTGGCATAGATTTTACAAGTGCCTGGAACTTCCTGTGTGGAAGCACCTGCTTTCAATATACTTTGTATCCCCTCATTTACTCAAGTGTTTCCTTTATTTTGGCAGTTACCTGCAGAATGGACAGAGAGGCATCCCTCGAGTTTCAGTCAAATGGAATATAACGTTGTGGATAAAGTTCGGAAAGACACAATTTCACGTGTACCACATCTAAAGACTTGCATTGATGGGGTAGGTAGCCTAGTGGTTAGAGTGTAGGGACGGAAGGTAGCCTAGTGGATAGAGTGTAGGGACGGTAGGTAGCCTAGTGGTTAGAGTGTAGGGACGGAAGGTAGCCTAGTGGTTAGAGTGTAGGGACGGAAGGTAGCCTAGTGGATAGAGTGTAGGGACGGAAGGTAGCCTAGTGGTTAGAGTGTAGGGACGGAAGGTAGCCTAGTGGTTAGAGTGTAGGGACGGAGGTAGCCTAGTGGTTAGAGTGTAGGGACGGCAGGTAGCCTAGTGGTTAGAGTGTAGGGACGGCAGGTAGCCTAGTGGTTAGAGTGTAGGGACGGAAGGTAGCCTAGTGGATAGAGTGTAGGGACGGAAGGTAGCCTAGTGGTTAGAGTGTAGGGACGGAAGGTAGCCTAGTGGTTAGAGTGTAGGGACGGCAGGTAGCCTAGTGGTTAGAGTGTAGGGACGGCAGGTAGCCTAGTGGTTAGAGTGTAGGGACGGCAGGTAGCCTAGTGGTTAGAGTGTAGGGACGGAAGGTAGCCTAGTGGTTAGAGTGTAGGGACGGCAGGTAGCCTAGTGGTTAGAGTGTAGGGACGGAAGGTAGCCTAGTGGTTAGAGTGTAGGGACGGCAGGTAGCCTAGTGGTTAGAGTGTAGGGACGGCAGGTAGCCTAGTGGTTAGAGTGTAGGGACGGCAGGTAGCCTAGTGGTTAGAGTGTAGGGATGGCAGGTAGCCTAGTGGTTAGAGTGTAGGGACGGCAGGTAGCCTAGTGGTTAGAGTGTAGGGACGGCAGGTAGCCTAGTGGTTAGAGTGTAGGGACGGCAGGTAGCCTAGTGGTTAGAGTGTAGGGATGGCAGGTAGCCTAGTGGTTAGAGTGTAGGGACGGCAGGTAGCCTAGTGGTTAGAGTGTAGGGACGGCAGGTAGCCTAGTGGTTAGAGTGTAGGGACGGCAGGTAGCCTAGTGGTTAGAGTGTAGGGACGGCAGGTAGCCTAGTGGTTAGAGTGTAGGGACGGCAGGTAGCCTAGTGGTTAGAGTGTAGGGACGGCAGGTAGCCTAGTGGTTAGAGTGTAGGGACGGCAGGTAGCCTAGTGGTTAGAGTGTAGGGACGGCAGGTAGCCTAGTGGTTAGAGTGTAGGGACGGCAGGTAGCCTAGTGGTTAGAGTGTAGGGAGTGTAGGGACGGCAGGTAGCCTAGTGGTTAGAGTGTAGGGACGGCAGGTAGCCTAGTGGTTAGAGTGTAGGGACGGCAGGTAGCCCAGTGGTTAGAGTGTAGGGACGGCAGGTAGCCTAGTGGTTAGAGTGTAGGGACGGCAGCCTAGTGGTTAGCCAGGTAGCCTAGTGGTTAGAGTGTAGGGACGGCAGGTAGCCTGGTTAGTGGTTAGCCTAGTGTAGGGACGGCAGGTAGCCTAGTGGTTAGAGTGTAGGGATGGCAGGTAGCCTAGTGGTTAGAGTGTAGGGATGGCAGGTAGCCCAGTGGTTAGTGTATGGATGGCAGGTAGCCTAGTGGTTAGAGTGTAGGGATGGCAGGTAGCCTAGTGGTTAGAGTGTAGGGACGGGAGGTAGCCTAGTGGTTAGAGTGTAGGGATGGCAGGTAGCCTAGTGGTTAGAGTGTAGGGACGGGAGGTAGCCTAGTGGTTAGAGTGTAGGGACGGGAGCTAGCCTAGTGGTTAGAGTGTAGGGACGGCAGGTAGCCTAGTGGTTAGAGTGTAGAGATGGCAGGTAGCCTAGTGGTTAGAGTGTAGGGGCGGCAGGAAGCCCAGTGGTTAGATCGTAGGGACGGCAGGTAGCCTAGTGGTTAGAGTGTAGGGACGGGAGGTAGCCTAGTGGTTAGAGTGTAGGGACGGCAGGTAGCCTAGTGGTTAGAGTGTAGGGACGACAGGTAGCCTAGTGGTTAGAGTGTAGGGACGGCAGGTAGCCTAGTGGTTAGAGTGTAGGGACGGCAGGTAGCCTAGTGGTTAGAGCGTAGGGACGGCAGGTAGCCTAGTGGTTAGAGTGTAGGGACGGCAGGTAGCCTAGTGGTTAGAGTGTAGGGACGGCAGGTAGCCTAGTGGTTAGAGTGTAGGGACGGCAGGTAGCCTAGTGGTTAGAGTGTAGGGACGGCAGGTAGCCTAGTGGTTAGAGTGTAGGGACGGCAGGTAGCCTAGTGGTTAGAGTGTAGGGAGGCAGGTAGCCTAGTGGTTAGAGTGTAGCGACGGCAGGTAGCCTAGTGGTTAGAGTGTAGGGATGGCAGGTAGCCTAGTGGTTAGAGTGTAGGGACTCTATATTTCAGGTAGCCTAGTGGTTAGAGTGTAGGGACGGCAGGTAGCCTAGTGGTTAGAGTGTAGGGACGGCAGGTAGCCTAGTGGTTAGAGTGTAGGGACGGCAGGTAGCCTAGTGGTTAGAGTGTAGGGACGGCAGGTAGCCTAGTGGTTAGAGTGTAGGGACGGCAGGTAGCCTAGTGGTTAGAGTGTAGGGACGGCAGGTAGCCTAGTGGTTAGAGTGTAGGGACAGTCTGTTACAGGTAGCCTAGTGGTTAGAGTGTAGGGACGGCAGGTAGCCTAGTGGTTAGAGTGTAGGGACGGCAGGTAGCCTAGTGGTTAGAGTGTAGGGATGGCAGGTAGCCCAGTGGTTAGAGTGTAGGGACGGCAGGTAGCCTAGTGGTTAGAGTGTAGCGACAGCAGGTAGCCTAGTGGTTAGAGTGTAGGGACGGCAGGTAGCCCAGTGGTTAGAGTGTAGGGACGGCAGGTAGCCCAGTGGTTAGAGCGTTGGACCAGTAATACATGATCGAATCCCCGATCTGACAAGGTAAAAATCTGTCATTCTACCACTGAACAAAGCAGTGAACCCACTGCCTAGTTAAATAAAGATTAAATAAATAAATCACTATACTGAAAGTGTTTCTGTTTTCTAAAAGGACATATTTGTGTGTTTGTGGACCACTATACTGCACAACGAGGATTAGGAACGAATCAAAAACAAGTGAAATCACAAACAAAGTGTCTGGACCCTTCTATAACATGCAGTTTACATCAAACATAGAGATGTGGTTGTAGAAAGGCTCCTTTAAGTCTGTTACATTATGTATCTCTATATTTCAGTCTGTTACATTATGTATCTCTATATTTCAGTCTGTTACATTATGTATCTCTATATTTCAGTCTGTTACATTATGTATCTCTATATTTCAGTCTGTTACATTATGTATCTCTATATTTCAGTCTGTTACATTATGTATCTCTATATTTCAGTCTGTTACATTATGTATCTCTATATTTCAGTCTGTTACATTATGTTTCTCTATATTTCAGTCTGTTACATTATGTATCTCTATATTTCATTCTGTTACATTATGTATCTCTATATTTCAGTATGTTACATTATGTATCTCTATATTTCAGTCTGTTACATTATGTATCTAGATATTTCAGTCTGTTACATTATGTTTCTCTATATTTCAGTCTGTTACATTATGTATCTCTATATTTCAGTCTGTTACATTATGTATCTCTATATTTCAGTCTGTTACATTATGTATCTACATTATGTATCTCTATATTTCAGTCTGTTACATTATGTATCTACATTATGTATCTCTATATTTCAGTCTGTTACATTATGTATCTACATTATGTATCTCTATATTTCAGTCTGTTACATTATGTATCTACATTATGTATCTCTATATTTCAGTCTGTTACATTATGTATCTACATTATGTATCTCTATATTTCAGTCTGTTACATTATGTATCTACATTATGTATCTCTATATTTCAGTCTGTTACATTATGTATCTCTATCTTTAAGTCTGTTACATTATGTATCTCTATATTTCAGTCTGTTACATTATGTATCTCTATATTTCAGTCTGTTACATTATGTATCTCTATATTTCAGTCTGTTACATTATGTATCTCTATATTTCAGTCTGTTACATTATGTATCTCTATATTTCAGTCTGTTACATTATGTATCTCTATATTTCAGTCTGTTACATTATGTATCTCTATATTTCAGTCTGTTACATTATGTATCTCTATATTTCAGTCTGTTACATTATGTATCTCTATATTTCAGTCTGTTACATTATGTATCTCTATATTTCAGTCTGTTACATTATGTATCTCTATATTTCAGTCTGTTACATTATGTATCTACATTATGTATCTCTATATTTCAGTCTGTTACATTATGTATCTCTATATTTCAGTCTGTTACATTATGTATCTCTATATTTCAGTCTGTTACATTATGTATCTCTATATTTCAGTCTGTTACATTATGTATCTCTATATTTCAGTCTGTTACATTATGTTTCTCTATATTTCAGTCTGTTACATTATGTATCTCTATATTTCAGTCTGTTACATTATGTATCTCTATATTTCAGTCTGTTACATTATGTATCTATATTTCATCTGTTACATTATGTATCTCTATATTTCAGTCTGTTACATTATGTATCTCTATATTTATATTTCAGTCTGTTACATTATGTATCTGTTACATTATGTATCTTATATTTCAGTCTGTTACATTATGTATCTACATTATATCTCTATATATCAGTCTGTTACATTATGTATCTCTATATTTCAGTCTGTTACATTATGTATCTATTTCAGTCTATATTTCTCTATATTTCAGTCTGTTACATTATGTATCTCTATATTTCAGTCTGTTACATTATGTATCTCTATATTTCAGTCTGTTACATTATATCTCTATATTTCAGTCTGTTACATTATGTATCTCTATATTTCAGTCTGTTACATTATGTATCTCTATATTTCAGTCTGTTACATTATGTATCTCTATATTTCAGTCTGTTACATTATGTATCTCTATATTTCAGTCTGTTACATTATGTATGTCTGTTACATTATGTATCTCTATATTTCAGTCTGTTACATTATGTATCTCTATATTTCAGTCTGTTACATTATGTATCTCTATATTTCAGTCTGTTACATTATGTATCTCTATATTTCAGTCTGTTACATTATGTATCTCTATATTTCAGTCTGTTACATTATGTATCTCTATATTTCAGTCTGTTACATTATGTATCTCTATATTTCAGTCTGTTACATTATGTTCTCTATATTTCAGTCTGTTACATTATGTATCTCTATATTTCAGTCTGTTACATTATGTATATTTCAGTCTGTTACATTTCAGTCTGTTACATTATGTATCTCTATATTTCAGTCTGTTACATTATGTATCTCTATATCTCTCAGTCTGTTACATTATGTATCTCTATATTTCAGTCTGTTACATTATGTATCTCTATATTTCAGTCTGTTACATTATGTATCTCTATATTTCAGTCTGTTACATTATGTATCTCTATATTTCAGTCTGTTACATTATGTATCTCTATATTTCAGTCTGTTACATTATGTATCTCTATATTTCAGTCTGTTACATTATGTATCTACATTATGTATCTCTATATTTCAGTCTGTTACATTATGTATCTCTATATTTCAGTCTGTTACATTATGTATCTCTATATTTCAGTCTGTTACATTATGTATCTACATTATGTATTTCAGTCTGTTACATTATGTATCTCTATATTTCAGTCTGTTACATTATGTATCTCTATATTTCAGTCTGTTACATTATGTATCTCTATATTTCAGTCTGTTACATTATGTATCTACATTATGTATCTCTATATTTCAGTCTGTTACATTATGTATCTCTATATTTCAGTCTGTTACATTATGTATCTCTATATTTCAGTCTGTTACATTATGTATCTACATTATGTATCTCTATATTTCAGTCTGTTACATTATGTATCTCTATATTTCAGTCTGTTACATTATGTATCTCTATATTTCAGTCTGTTACATTATGTATCTCTATATTTCAGTCTGTTACATTATGTATCTCTATATTTCAGTCTGTTACATTATGTATCTCTATATTTCAGTCTGTTACATTATGTATCTCTATATTTCAGTCTGTTACATTATGTTTCTCTATATTTCAGTCTGTTACATTATGTATCTCTATATTTCAGTCTGTTACATTATGTATCTACATTATGTATCTCTATATTTCAGTCTGTTACATTATGTATCTCTATATTTCAGTCTGTTACATTATGTATCTACATTATGTATGTCTATATTTCAGTCTGTTACATTATGTATCTACATTATGTATCTCTATATTTCAGTCTGTTACATTATGTATCTCTATATTTCAGTCTGTTACATTATGTATCTACATTATGTATCTCTATATTTCAGTCTGTTACATTATGTATCTCTATATTTCAGTCTGTTACATTATGTATCTCTATATTTCAGTCTGTTACATTATGTATCTACATTATGTATCTCTATATTTCAGTCTGTTACATTATGTATCTCTATATTTCAGTCTGTTACATTATGTATCTCTATATTTCAGTCTGTTACATTATGTATCTCTATATTTCAGTCTGTTACATTATGTATCTCTATATTTCAGTCTGTTACATTATGTATCTACATTATGTATCTCTATATTTCAGTCTGTTACATTATGTATCTCTATTTCAGTCTGTTACATTATGTATCTCTATATTTCAGTCTGTTACATTATGTATCTCTATATTTCAGTCTGTTTCATTATGTTTCTCTATATTTCAGTCTGTTACATTATGTATCTCTATATTTCAGTCTGTTACATTATGTATCTACATTATGTATCTCTATATTTCAGTCTGTTACATTATGTATCTCTATATTTCAGTCTGTTACATTATGTATCTCTATATTTCAGTCTGTTACATTATGTATCTCTATATATCAGTCTGTTACATTATGTTTCTCTATATTTCAGTCTGTTACATTATGTATCTCTATATTTCAGTCTGTTACATTATGTATCTCAGTATATTTATTTCAGTCTGTTACATTATGTATCTCTATATTTCAGTCTGTTACATTATGTATCTCTATATTTCAGTCTGTTACATTATGTATCTCTATATTTCAGTCTGTTACATTATGTTTCTCTATATTTCAGTCTGTTACATTATGTTTCTCTATATTTCAGTCTGTTACATTATGTTTCTCTATATTTCAGTCTGTTACATTATGTTTCTCTATATTTCAGTCTGTTACATTATGTATCTCTATATTTCAGTCTGTTACATTATGTATCTATATATATCTGTCTGTTACATTATGTATCTCTATCTTTAAGTCTGTTACATTATTATCTATATATATCAGTCTGTTACATTATGTATCTCTATATTTCAGTCTGTTACATTATTATCTATATATATCAGTCTGTTACATTATGTATCTACATTATGTATCTCTATATTTCAGTCTGTTACATTATGTATCTCTATATTTCAGTCTGTTACATTATGTATCTATATATTTCAGTCTGTTACATTATTATCTATATATATCAGTCTGTTACATTATGTATCTACATTATGTATCTCTATATTTCAGTCTGTTACATTATGTATCTCTATATTTCAGTCTGTTACATTATGTATCTATATATTTCAGTCTGTTACATTATGTATCTATATATATCTGTCTGTTACATTATGTATCTCTCTATCTTTAAGTCTGTTACATTATTATCTATATATTTCAGTCTGTTACATTATGTATCTCTATATTTCAGTCTGTTACATTATTATCTATATATATCAGTCTGTTACATTATGTATCTACATTATGTATCTCTATATTTCAGTCTGTTACATTATGTTTCTCTATATTTCAGTCTGTTACATTATGTATCTCTATATTTCAGTCTGTTACATTATGTATCTATATATATCTGTCTGTTACATTATGTATCTCTATCTTTAAGTCTGTTACATTATTATCTATATATATCAGTCTGTTACATTATGTATCTCTATATTTCAGTCTGTTACATTATTATCTATATATATCAGTCTGTTACATTATGTATCTACATTATGTATCTCTATATTTCAGTCTGTTACATTATGTATCTCTATATTTCAGTCTGTTACATTATTATCTATATATATCAGTCTGTTACATTATGTATCTACATTATGTATCTCTATATATCAGTCTGTTACATTATGTATCTCTATATTTCAGTCTGTTACATTATGTATCTCTATATTTAAGTCTGTTACATTATGTATCTCTATATTTCAGTCTGTTACATTATGTATCTACATTATGTATCTCTATATTTCAGTCTGTTACATTATGTATCTCTATATTTCAGTCTGTTACATTATGTATCTCTATATTTCAGTCTGTTACATTATGTATCTACATTATGTATCTCTATATTTCAGTCTGTTACATTATGTATCTCTATATTTCAGTCTGTTACATTATGTTTCTCTATATTTCAGTCTGTTACATTATGTATCTCTATATTTCAGTCTGTTACATTATGTTTCTCTATATTTCAGTCTGTTACATTATGTTTCTCTATATTTCAATCTGTTACATTATGTTTCTCTATATTTCAGTCTGTTACATTGTTTCTCTATTATATTGTTAGTTACCTTGTTTTGACCCACATATTGTTAGTTTCCTTGTTTTGACCCACATGACATTCTCTCTCTCTCTCTCTCTCTCTCTCTCTCTCTCTCTCTCTCTCTCTCTCTCTCTCTCTCTCTCTCTCTCTCTCTCTCTCTCTCTCTCTCTCTCTCTCTCTCTCTCTCTCTCTCTCTCTCTCTCTCTCTGTGTTTCTTCTTCTCTTCTCTTCCTGTCTTCTTTAATAGATGTGTTTTCTGCCTGATGCCCTTCTCTCATACAGTGTGGTGATTGTGTGTGTGAGGAAACAGAGAGAGAAACAGAGAGAGCCTGTAGACTGAGGAGGTACAGTGTGTCCAGAGGGCTGGCCGGCCGGTCCGGAGGAAACCCACAGCTGGTGACAGGCACACACACACACACACTGAGACACACACACACACACACACACACACACACACACACACACACACACACACACACACACACACACACACACAGAGACACACACACACACACACACACACACACACAGAGACACACACACACACACTGAGACACACACACACACAGAGAGACACACACACACACACACTGAGACACACAAACACACACACAGACACACACACACACACACTGAGACACACACACACACACACACACACAGACACACACACACACACAGACACACACACACACACACACACACACACACAGACACACACACACACAATCACACACAGAGACACACAATCACACACTGAGACACACAATCACACACTGAGACACACAAACACACACTGAGACACACAAACACACTGAGACACACACACACACACACACACACACACACACACACACACACACACACACACACACACACACACACACACACACACTGAGACACACAAACACACACACACACACACACACTGAGACACACACACACACACACACACACACACACAGACACACACAAACACACACACTGAGACACACAAACACACACACTGAGACACACAAACACACACACTGAGACACAAACACACACACAGAGACACACAGACACATACTGACAGACCACATCCTGAGCTGGTACGGTCCTCAGTGCTCCCACGTAGGGTCGTGGGTGACGTCAAACCCCCTGGTAAATCCTCTGCTAATCCAGACAGCCCAGGGAGGTGCTGGGAGATCTCACAGTCCTCCACGCGCGCACACACACACACACACACACACACACACACACACACACACACACACACACACACACACACACACACACACACACACACACACACACACACACACACACACACACACACACACACACACACACACACACACACACACACACACACACACACACACACACACACACCTCTGAGATCGGATTGCTGGTTACGGACCTGGGTGGTCAAATATCCCCCAACCCCATCACACACACCGCCCCCCTTCCATCTGAGATCAGATTTCTGACCTAGGTGGTCATTCATCCCCAACCTCCCCCCAACACACACAACGCCCCTCTCCCATCTGCTGTGTTTGGAGTGTTCCTCCCCCGGGGTTGACACATCAGGTGACGGAGAGGTGACAGTGACGTTTGGTGTCGTGAACTGTGACCACACTGTGAGGGGGTTCAGTACCTCCTGGTTACTGTTTCCATAGTGTTAATGGAGAGGTGTACGGTCATGTCAAGGTGTACTTCATGTCAGGAGACTTGGGGTGTTTTTAAATGGGTTTTGGATCGATTCGTTGTTTTTCATGTAGCCCTCCTTAACATGGATTTGAAATGTAACAATCTCCATCTGGATTCCATCTGTAAAATAGCCACTTTAAACAATGCTACTTAATGTAATGTTTACATACCCTACATTACTCATCTCATATGTATATACTGTACTCTATATCATCTACTGCATCTTTATGTAATACATGTATCACTAGCCACTTCAAACTATGCCACTTTGTTTACATACCCTACATTACTCATCTCATATGTATATGCTGTACTCGATACCATCAACTGCATCTTGCCTATGCCGTTCTGTACCATCACTCATTCATATATCTTTATGTGCATATTCTTTATCCCTTTATACACACAAGTGTAAGGTAGTAGTTTTGGAATTTTTAAGTTAGATTACTCGTTGGTTATTACTGCATTGTCGGAACTAGAAGCACAAGCATTTCGCTACACTCGCATTAACATCTGCTAACCATGTGTATGTGACAAATACATTTGATTTGATTTGATTCAGCTTTGTTTGAAGCAATACTCACAAAGACTCCTTGTTAAGCATAAAGACATAGTCTTTTAGCAGTTGTTCTGGTTCCTCTTCTAGATCAATAGAAAGTATTGTGGAGACAGACAGACAGACAGACAGACAGACAGACAGACAGACAGACAGACAGACAGACAGACAGACAGACAGACAGACAGACAGACAGACAGACAGACAGACATTGTTTTCATACTTTATCCATTTGGAGGATTCATCTTGGAGGAGAGGATAGAGAGGTTTCATCAGCATGGAGGATTCATCTTGGAAGAGAGGATAGAGAGGTTTCATCAGCATGGAGGATTCATCTTGGAAGAGAGGATAGAGAGGTTTCATCAGCATGGAGGATTCATCTTGGAAGAGAGGATAGAGAGGTTTCATCAGCATGGAGGATTCATCTTGGAGGAGAGGATAGAGAGGTTTCATCAGCATGGAGGATTCATCTTGGAGGAGAGGATAGAGAGGTTTCATCAGCATGGAGGATTCATCTTGGAGGAGAGGATAGAGAGGTTTCATCAGCATGGAGGATTCATCTTGGAGGAGAGGATAGAGAGGTTTCATCAGCATGGAGGATTCATCTTGGAGGAGAGGATAGAGAGGTTTCATCAGCATGGAGGATTCATCTTGGAAGAGAGGATAGAGAGGTTTCATCAGCATGGAGGATTCATCTTGGAGGAGAGGATAGAGAGGTTTCATCAGCATGGAGGATTCATCTTGGAAGAGAGGATAGAGAGGTTTCATCAGCATGGAGGATTCATCTTGGAGGAGAGAATAGAGAGGTTTCATCAGCATGGAGGATTCATCTTGGAGGAGAGAATAGAGAGGTTTCATCAGCATGGAGGATTCATCTTGGAGGAGAGGATAGAGAGGTTTCATCAGCATGGAGGATTCATCTTGGAAGAGAGGATAGAGAGGTTTCATCAGCATGGAGGATTCATCTTGGAGGAGAGGATAGAGAGGTTTCATCAGCATGGAGGATTCATCTTGGAAGAGAGGATAGAGAGGTTTCATCAGCATGGAGGATTCATCTTGGAGGAGAGAATAGAGAGGTTTCATCAGCATGGAGGATTCATCTTGGAGGAGAGAATAGAGAGGTTTCATCAACATGGAGGATTCATCTTGGAGGAGAGGATAAGAGCCGATGAATGTGGAACTGATCAAATAGAGGAGCATATTTACTTTGTTTGTTTCTATGTTACCACCCCGTCAGAGAGGGGGGGGGGTCGCAGGTGCAGGAGAGAGAGAAGAGAGAGATGGGGGGTAGCGAGGGGGAGTGAGGGGGGGATAGGGGACAGACAGAGACAGAGAGAGAATGCGAGAGAAAGAGAGGGGGAGGTGGAAGAGAGAGTTATTTTCATATTTTCATCAGTGTGGAGGATTCATCTTGGAAGACAGAATAGAGAGGTTTCTAAATCCAGTTCAATAGAGGAGCTGATGCTATTTGGAACACAGACATGCAGTTCAATAGAGGAGCTGATGTTATTTGGATCACAGCCATTCAGTTCAATAGAGGAGCTGATGCTATTTGGAACACAGCCATTCAGTTCAATAGATGAGCTGATGTCATTTGGAACACAGCCATTCAGTTCAATAGATGAGCTGATGTCATTTGGAACACAGACATGCAGTTCAATAGATGAGCTGATGTTATTTGGAACACAGCCATTCAGTTCAATAGATGAGCTGATGTCATTTGGAACACAGACATTCAGTTCAATAGATGAGCTGATGTCATTTGGATCACAGCCATTCAGTTCAATAGATGAGCTGATGTCATTTGGAACACAGACATGCAGTTCAATAGATGAGCTGATGTCATTTGGATCACAGCCATTCAGTTCAATAGATGAGCTGATGTCATTTGGAACACAGACATGCAGTTCAATAGATGAGCTGATGTTATTTGGAACACAGCCATTCAGTTCAATAGATGAGCTGATGTTATTTGGAACACAGACATGCAGTTCAATAGAGGAGCTGATGTTATTTGGAACACAGACATGCAGTTCAATAGAGGAGCTGATGTTATTTGGATCACAGACATGCAGTTCAATAGATGAGCTGATGTCATTTGGAACACATTCATTGTTTACATGCTTTACTGTTGGATGGTGAGGACCACAGGGGGGTTAGATGTCATGGTGTGTGCTGAGGGACGACTTGCCCTTGAAGACATATTGTACTGTATTACGTCATAGGGGGAGATGGAGTGTGTGTGTGTGTGTGTGTGTGTGTGTGTGTGTGTGTGTGTGTGTGTGTGTGTGTGTGTGTGTGTGTGTGTGTGTGTGTGTGTGTGTGTGTGTGTGTGTGTGTGTGTGTGTGTGTGTGTGTGTGTGTGTGTGTGTGTGTGTGTGTGTGTGTGTGTGTGTGTGTGTCCTAACATCCAGTTAGCCTCCCCTAACTGACCACCCCGACCGCTGGCACAAAACACATCCACAACACGAGTTGATTTGTCAGCGTGTTCCTTAAGCTGTACTTACTCATTGACTTGACTGTTGGCCTGCAAGGCTTCGCCCTGGATAGGACCTTAGCCCCATTCCCTAGAAAGTGCACATTTAGGACCACTTCCTGGAGTCTCTATGCATTTCCAATGTCTCCGTCACGTGTTTCTCTGTCTGTGTGTTCATAACATCGGCCCTGTTCAGGCTGCCTCAGCCACCACCTCAGCCTCAGCCACCACCCCACCCCAGCCTCAGCAACCTCCCCAGCCTCAGCCACCACCTCAGCCTCAGCCACCACCCCAGCCTCAGCAACCACCCCAGCCTCAGCAACCTCCCCAGCCTCAGCAACCTCCCCAGCCTCAGCAACCCCCCCAGCCTCAGCAACCCCCCCAGCCTCAGCAATCCCCCCAGCCTCAGCAATCCCCCAGCCTCAGCAATCCCCCAGCCTCAGCAATCTCCCCAGCCTCAGCAACCTCCCCAGCCTCAGCAACCTCCCCAGCCTCAGCAACCCCCCCAGCCTCAGCAACCCCCCCAGCCTCAGCAACCACCCCAGCCTCAGCAACCACCCCAGCCTCAGCAACCTCCCCAGCCTCAGCAACCACCCCAGCCTCAGCAACCTCACAAGCCTCAGCAACCACCCCAGCCTCAGCAACCTCACCAGCCTCAGCAACCACCCCAAACTCACCAGCCTCAGCAGCCTCAGCAATCTCCCCAGCCTCAGCAATCTCCCCAGCCTCAGCAACCTCGCCAGCCTCAGCAACCGCCCCAGTCTCAGCAACCACCCCAGCCTCAGCAACCTCACCAGCCTCACCAGCCTCAGCAGCCTCAGCAGGCTCACCAGCCTCAGCAACCTCCCCAGTCTCAGCCTCAGCAACCTCCCCAGCCTCAGCAACCACCCCAGTCTCAGCAACCACCCCAGCCTCAGCAACCTCCCCAGCCTCAGCAACCTACCCAGACTCAGCAACCTCCCCAGACTCAACAACCTCCCCAGACTCAACAACCTCCCCAGACTCAACAACCTCCCCAGCCTCACCAGCCTCAGCAACCTATGCAGCCTTCACGTTAATTTCCTATTTTAAAAAGGGGTTAATGATAGCAGTGCACTATGTAGGAAAAAGGTTGCCATTTGAGGCAGTTGGGCCTGTCCTCTTCAGACTGGGTAATGGGGTCAGGTCACACCCTCTGTTGAGTCATCTTCCTGATGATGTTGTTTTGCTTGTTGTTTCATGCCCCACGACTACAACATTACAGCGTGTAATGATGTAACGTCAGATTTCATTTCCTTTGAACGATCCATGCGGTGTTGCCAGATCAGAATGATAAAGTATTCATGGGACCATTCAACAATCTTCGTCATACCTCTTAATGTTATTACTTGGAACGCTACTCCTCCTACGCCGTTTAAGCTAGAAACGTCATTCAAACTTTAAAACATGCAGATCCGTCTGGAATAATGTGCTTGTATATAAGATGTTGATATCTTTTATACTTTTTAAACTATTAAACGTTTTCACTTTCATGGCAGTCACTCTCATGGCATTCACTTTCATGGCATTCGCTTTCATGGCATTCACTTTCATGGCATTCACTCTCATGGCATTCACTCTCATGGCATTCACTCTCATGGCATTCACTCTCATTTAATTTAATTTTACCTTTATTTAACCAGGCAAGTCAGTTAAGAACACATTCTTATTTTCAATGACGGCCTGGGAACAGTGGGTTAACTGCCTGTTCAGGGGCAGCTCGGGGGTTTGAACTCGCAACCTTCCGGTTACTAGTCCAACGCTCTAACCACTAGGCTACGCTGCCGCCCCATGGCATTCACTTTCATGGCATTCACTTTCATGGCATTCACCTTCATGCCATTCACTCTCATGCCATTCACTTTCATGGCATTCCCCAGCCTCAGCAACCACCAGCCTTCATGGCATTCACTTTCATGGTATTCACTTTCATGGCATTCACTTTCATGGCATTTCCTCAAGATTCTAAAAGGCCCCCTTGTGACATCATCTCTTCCAACATTCCATTCACTATAGAAGCAAAAATGTAACTTTTGACACAAATCAGCTACTTTGACCCCTTTTCCAACAACTTAGACAAAGTTAAAACATATGAAATCTTCATCTACTTCATGCTATTCAAATCTGACATTTGAACAAAAATACCTAATTCCGAAAAGAAAAAAATTGACAGGTATTTTTGGTACGTTTTTATAAACATCTGACATTTTAGACCATTTCCCCAACATGTTAGGCAAAAGTTACAAGGTATGACATCTTCATCTACTTCTCTGCAATTCAAATCTGTTTGTGGAACAAAAATATATTCTACAGATCTATCGGTACAGCTGTTTTAGTAACTGCATTAACGTTTTCCAAACAACTGCTGTTTTGACCACACGCTCAACCAGTCAGACAAAAATGTAGAGAGTATGAAACCGTCACTTTACTTCTCCACAAAACTCAGAACTGAAATATCTTCTACCAATTCAAAGTTACAGCTGTTTGTCTGAGTTTAGGTGACAAAAAGTCAGCTAAGATTTTTATTTGACCTTTTATTTAAACAGGTAGGCCAGTTGAGAACAAGTTCTCATTTACAACTGCATACCTGGCCAAGATAAAGCAAAGCAGTGCAACACAAACAACACAGAGTTACACATGGAATAAACAAATGTACAGTCAATAAAACAATAGAAAAATCTCAATGTGTGCAAATGAAGTAAGCCGGGAGGTAAGGCAATAAATAAGCTATAATGACGAAATAATTACAATGTAGCAATTAACACTGGAGTGATAGATGTGCAGAAGATGAATGTGCAAGTAGAGATACTGGGGTACAAAGGGGCAAAAAACTAAACAACAATATGGGGATGAGGTAGTTGGGTGGGCTATTTACAGATTGGCTGTGTGCAGGTGCAGTGATCGATACGCTGCTCTGACAGCTGATGCTTTATAACAAAGGCCCCCAGCCTCAGCAACCTCAGCAACCTCCCCAGCCTAAGCAACCTCCCCAGCCTCAGCAACCTCCCCAGCCTCAGCAACCTCCCCAGCCTCAGCAACCTCCCCAGCCTCTGTAGCCTCCCCAGCCTCTGTAGCCTCCCCAGCCTCTGTAGCCTCCCCAGTCTCCAGTCAACCTCCCCAGCCTCCGCAACCTCCCCAGCCTCCGCAACCTCCCCAGCCTCCGCAACCTCCCCAGCCTCCAACCTCCCCAGCCTCCGCAACCTCCTCAGCCTCCGCAACCTCCTCAGCCTCCGCAACCTCCTCAGCCTCTGCAACCTCCTCAGCCTCTGCAACCTCCTCAGCCTCTGCAACCTCCTCAGCCTCTGCAACCTCCTCAGCCTCTGCAACCTCCTCAGCCTCTGCAACCTCCCCAGCCTCTGCAACCTCCCCAGCCTCTGCAACCTCCCCAGCCTCAGACTACCACTACCTCACTACCATTACTACTGTAGACCCCAGCCTCAGCAACCTCCCCAGCCTCAGCAACCTCCCCAGCCTCAGCAACCTCCCCAGCCTCAGCAACCTCCCCAGCCTCTGCAACCTCCTCAGCCTCTGCAACCTCCCCAGCCTCTGCAACCTCCTCAGCCTCTGCAACCTCCCCAGCCTCAGCAACCTCCCCAGCCTCAGCAACCTCCCCAGCCTCAGCAACCTCCCCAGCCTCAGCAACCTCCTCAGCCTCAGCAACCCTCCCAGCCTCAGCAACCTTCCCAGCCTCAGCAACCTCACAAGCCTCAGCAACCTCACCAGTCTCAGCAACCACCCCAGACTCACCAGCCTCAGCAACCAGCCTCAGCAGGCTCACCAGCCTCAGCAACCTCCCCAGTCTCAGCCTCAGCAACCTCACCAGCCTCAGCAACCACCCCAGCCTCAGCAACCACCCCAGCCTCAGCAACCTCCCCAGCCTCAGCAACCTCCCCAGCCTCAGCAACCTCCCCAGCCTCAGGCCTCAACAACCCCCCAGCCTCAACAACCTCCCCAGACTCAACAACCTCCCCAGACAACCAACCTCCTCAGCCTCAGCAACCTCCCCAGTCTCAGCCTCAGCAACCTCCCCAGCCTCAGCAACCTCCCCAGCCTCAGCAACCTCCCCAGCCTCAGCAACCTCCCCAGCCTCAGCAACCTCCCCAGCCTCAGCAACCTCCCCAGCCTCAGCAACCTCCCCAGCCTCAGCAACCCTCCCCAGCCTCAGCAACCTCCCCAGCCTCAGCAACCTCCCCAGCCTCAACAACCTCCCCAGACTCAGACAACCACTCCCAGACTCAGACAACCTCTACCAGCCTCCATTACAGCCTACTACTATAACCAGTCAGCCTTCACGTTAATTTCCTATTTTAAAAACCATTAATGATAGCAGTGCACTATGTAGGAAAAAGGTTGCCATTTGAGGCAGTTGGGCCTGTCCTCGTCAGGGTAATGGGTAATGGGGTCAGGTCACACCCTCTGTTGAGTCATCTTCCTGATGATGTTGTTTTGCTTGTTGTTTCATGCCCCATTACGACTACAACATTACAGCGTGTAATGATGTAATGTCAGATTTCATTTCCTTTGAGACATCCATGCGGTGTTGCCAGATCAGAATGATAAAGTATTCATGGGACCATACCACTAACAAACCAGTCACTACCACTACTGTAGACACTAACTATAACCAGTCACTACCATTACTACTGTAGACACTACCACTACTATAACCAGTCACTACCATTACTACAGTCACTACCATCACTACTACTGTAGACACTACCACTACTATAACTATAACCAGTCACTACCAATACTACTGTTACTACTGAGACACTACCACTACTATAACTATAACCAGTCACTACCATTACTACTGTAGACACTACCACTACTATAACCAGTCACTACCATTACTACTGGAGACACTACCACTACTATAACTATAACCAGTCACTACCATTACTACTGTAGACACTACCACTACTATAACTATAACCAGTCACTACCATTACTACTGTAGACACTACCACTACTATAACCAGTCACTACCATTACTACTGGAGACACTACCACTACTATAACCAGTCACTACCATTACTACTGGAGACACTACCACTACTATAACTATAACCAGTCACTACCATTACTACTGTAGACACTACCACTACTATAACTATAACCAGTCACTACCATTACTACTGTAGACACTACCACTACTATAACTATAACCAGTCACTACCATTACTATAACCAGTCACTACCATTACTACTGGAGACACTACCACTACTATAACCAGTCACTACCATTACTACTGGAGACACTACCACTACTATAACTATAACCAGTCACTACCATTACTACTGTAGACACTACCACTACTATAACCAGTCACTACCATTACTACTGTAGACACTACCACTACTATAACTATAACCAGTCACTACCATTACTACTGTAGACACTACCACTACTATAACCAGTCACTACCATTACTACTGTAGACACTACCACTACTATAACCAGTCACTACCATTACTACTGGAGACACTACCACTACTATAACTATAACCAGTCACTACCATTACTACTGTAGACACTACCACTACTATAACCAGTCACTACCATTACTACTGGAGACACTACCACTACTATAACCAGTCACTACCATTACTACTGTAGACACTACCACTACTATAACCAGTCACTACCATTACTACTGTAGACACTACCACTACTATAACCAGTCACTACCATTACTACTGTAGACACTACCACTACTATAACCAGTCACTACCATTACTACTGGAGACACTACCACTACTATAACCAGTCACTACCATTACTACTGTAGACACTACCACTACTATAACCAGTCACTACCATTACTACTGGAGACACTACCACTACTATAACTATAACCAGTCACTACCATTACTACTGTAGACACTACCACTACTATAACCAGTCACTACCATTACTACTGTAGACACTACCACTACTATAACCAGTCACTACCATTACTACTGGAGACACTACCACTACTATAACCAGTCACTACCATTACTACTGTAGACACTACCACTACTATAACCAGTCACTACCATTACTACTGGAGACACTACCACTACTATAACTATAACCAGTCACTACCATTACTACTGTAGACACTACCACTACTATAACCAGTCACTACCATTACTACACTGGACTACTACCACTACTACTAGACTATAACCAGTCACTACCATTACTACTGTAGACACTACCACTACTATAACCAGTCACTACCATTACTACTGGAGACACTACCACTACTATAACCAGTCACTACCATTACTACTGTAGACACTACCACTACTATAACTATAACCAGTCACTACCACTACTATAACTATAACCAGTCACTACCATTACTACTGGAGACACTACCACTACTATAACCAGTCACTACCATTACTACTGTAGACACTACCACTACTATAACCAGTCACTACCATTACTACTGTAGACACTACCACTACTATAACCAGTCACTACCATTACTACTGTAGACACTACCACTACTATAACCAGTCACTACCATTACTACTGTAGACACTACCACTACTATAACCAGTCAATTACTACAGACACTCACTACCATTACTACTGGAGACACTACCACTACTATAACCAGTCACTACCATTACTACTGTAGACACTACCACTACTATAACCAGTCACTACCATTACTACTGTAGACACTACCACTACTATAACCAGTCACTACCATTACTACTGGAGACACTACCACTACTATAACTATAACCAGTCACTACCATTACTACTGGAGACACTACCACTACTATAACCAGTCACTACCATTACTACTGTAGACACTACCACTACTATAACCAGTCACTACCATTACTACTGGAGTCACTACCATTACTACTAGACACTAACTACTATAACCAGTCACTACCATTACTACTGTAGACACTACCACTACTATAACCAGTCACTACCATTACTACTGTAGACACTACCACTACTATAACTATAACCAGTCACTACCATTACTACTGGAGACACTACCACTACTATAACCAGTCACTACCATTACTACTGGAGACACTACCACTACCAATACTACTGGAGACACTACCACTACTATAACCAGTCACTACCATTACTACTGTAGACACTACCACTACTATAACCAGTCACTACCATTACTACTGTAGACACTACCACTACTATAACTATAACCAGTCACTACCATTACTACTGGAGACACTACCACTACTATAACTATAACCAGTCACTACCATTACTACTGGAGACACTACCACTACTATAACTATAACCAATCACTACCATTACTACTGTAGACACTACCACTACTATAACCAGTCACTACCATTACTACTGTAGACACTACCACTACTATAACTATAACCAATCACTACCATTACTACTGTAGACACTACCACTATTATAACTATAACCAGTCACTACCACTACTATAACTATAACCAATCACTACCATGACTACTGTAGACACTACCACTACTATAACCAGTCACTACCATTAGTACTGTAGACACTACCACTACTATAACCAGTCACTACTGTAGACACTACCACTACTATAACCAGTCACTACCATTACTACTGCAGACACTACCACTACTATAACCAGTCACTACCATTACTACTGTAGACACTACCACTACTATAACCAGTCACTACTGTAGACACTACCACTACTATAACCAGTCACTACCATTACTACTGTAGACACTACCACTACTATAACCAGTCACTACCATTACTACTGTAGACACTACCACTACTATAACTATAACCAGTCACTACCATTACTACTGTTGACACTAAGGCCATTCTACTGCCGATGTTTGTCTATGGAGATTACATGGCTGTGTGCTCGATGTTATTGACCTGTCAGCAAAAGGTCTGGCTGAAACAGCCGTATGCACTAATTTGAAGAGGTGTCCACAGACTGTACTTAAAACTGCTTTGCTTTAAATAGTAAATTAAAACTACCACTAAAAAATATATTTTAAAGAGCTACAGCAAGTCCCATAAAATGTACTTCACAATGACCATCTAGTTGTGTTCTGTGTTTGTGTTCACGGCTGTAGCTGTAGAGAGGTGGAAACAAAACTCTGTTAATCATTGTATTGTTATTGGAGTCAGTATTGCACAAACTGCAGTGTCACACACTGTATTTCCACTAGCAGGTCTCCATTCAGAGCTCTACTCCAGAACCAGACTGGGTTAGATAGATAGTCTTCTATTGCTGATAACGTAGGAACTTTGTACAGCCTCCCCAGCTTCCCCAGTCTCACTAGCCTCCCCATCCTCCCCAGACGCTCAAATCTCACCAGCCTCCCCAGCCACCCCAGTCTCACTAGCCTCCCCATCCTCCCCAGACGCTCAAATCTCACCAGCCTCCCCAGCCACCCCAGTCTCACTAGCCTCCCCATCCTCCCCAGACGCTCAAATCTCACCAGCCTCCCCAGTCTCACTAGCCTCCCCATCCTCCCCAGACGCTCAAATCTCACCAGCCTCCCCAGTCTCACTAGCCTCCCCATCCTCCCCAGACGCTCAAATCTCACCAGCCTCCCCAGCCTCCCCAGTCTCACTAGCCTCCCCATCCTCCCCAGACGCTCAAATCTCACCAGCCTCCCCAGCCTCCCCAGTCTCACTAGCCTCCCCATCCTCCCCAGACGCTCAAATCTCACCAGCCACCCCAGCCTCCCCAGTCTCACCAGCTTCCCCAACCTCACCAGCCGCCTCACCAGCCTCACCAGCCTGACCAGCCTCACCAGGCGCCTCAGCCTCACCAGCCGCCTCAGCCTCACCAGCCTCCTGAGAACAGCAGGAGCAGAGCACTTATATCATGTTCAACACAAGTCCCTCTGATAACCAGGGATGAATGGATGGCACCTCTGGTCTAGTGGAACAGGCCAGATAAAGGCCACTTTGGGGAGGGCGGGAGGGAGGGAGGGCTGGGAGAAAGTGCAAGAGGGAAAGAAAGGGGAGACAAAAAGAGAGCAAGGAAGAGGGAGAGAGACAGAGGTGATACTCCAACCGTCCTCACCTCTCAGAGTGGCAGCAGCTCTTAAAGGGGCAATCTGCAGCTGTTACATCCGATTTTGGACTTAGAAATGAATCATATTTACCCATTGATTCTTGAAGAATATAACTTATAAATGCCTCATGAGTTTAGTTCAACTGTCGTACCCCATCAGAACCTAAAATATAAGCTTGTTTTACATTAATTGTAAACAAACTCTATGTAGCCTCCAAACATGGTTAAAACTCTAATTGTGTTATCATGGATGGTCAGTCCATAGCTCTGTCTATGAATTTGAGAGTGGTTCTACTTCTCCAGTCCCATCCCTCAGCTAAACAGTGGCGGGATAGGCTTTGTTATTGTTTCAACTGCTGATTGCTGCTTTAAATGGGAACATCCATCTCCTGCACTGCATCCCCTGAATCAACCCCCCCCTGTCTCCTTCTAAAACTGCATTTGGGGCCAAGCAGATCATTCTGGGACGCAACACACACACATTCTGGGACGTAACACACACACATTCTGGGACGTAACACACACACATTCTGGGACGTAACCCACACACATTCTGGGACGTAACACACACACATTCTGGGACGTAACACACACACATTCTGGGACGTAACACACACACATTCTGGGACGTAACACACACACATTCTGGGACGCAACACACACACATTCTGGGACGTTTCTGGGACGCAACACACACACATTCTGGGACGTAACACACACACATTCTGGGACGTAACACACACACATTCTGGGACGCAACACACACACATTCTGGGACGCAACACACACACACATTCTGGGACGTAACACACACACATTCTGGGACGTAACACACACACACTGGGACGTACACACACACATTCTGGGACGTAACACACACACATTCTGGGACGTAACACACACACATTCTGGGACGTAACCCACACACACATTCTGGGACGTAACACACACACATTCTGGGACGTAACCCACACACACATTCTGGGACGTAACACACACACATTCTGGGACGCAACACACACACATTCTGGGACGTAACACACACACATTCTGGGACGTAACACACACACATTCTGGGACGTAACACACACACATTCTGGGACGTAACCCTTCTGTCTGTCACAGGTAGCGTAGCAGCTATTTGTCACCAGAGGAAATCAGTAAGGGAAACAACAGGGCCTGGGTGGTATGGAAAAACAACCTCAAAAAGGATTTAGACAGAACAACACGAGCCGTCCGACAGGAACTGGTGGAGACTCTGTCACCAGACGTGTGGGGTTGTATCAGCCTCTTGTGAGCTGTGACTTTCTAGGAAAACATTTGGCAACGATTTGATGAACGTTATATTATAAAACATACATTATCCCACATAAAGCAGCACATTGTTGCTCTCAGTTGAAGGCCTCATTGGAAAGATCTCAATGAAAATACAGTATTGGAAGTTGGAAGAGAAGCGGAGCTACAATAGTCAGCCCACACAACCTTGATTTAGTGTAAACAATCACATGTACCATGGATAACTGATGTTGTTGATTAAACGTGGCCAGTAATCAAAGCAGACCTTGTGTATGAATCAGATCAGTATGTACTCTCTCAGTCAGAAACAACCACCTCTCTCACACACACACACACACACACACACACACACACACACACACACACACACACACACACACACACACACACACACACACACACACACACACACACACACACACACACACACACACACACACACACACACACACACACACACACACACACACCACCTTTCCCCTCGTTCCCACTTAGTCTATTGAGCATCTGTGACCCATTTCAGCCTTCAAAAACTTCACCAAAAAGACGGTCCTGTTCTGTTCAGTCCCATCGGAGGCAACAGGGAGGCAGACAGGGCAGAGTTTACTGTGATTGTTGTTCTCAGTTGTTCATTGTTAATTAAGGAGCGAGGCAAGTGATGCCAGGGACACAGCTTGGCAGGGAGGCAGAGAGCTGTATCTCTGCTGAGGGTAGTCTGTCTAAGGGGAACTGTATCTCTGCTGAGGGTAGTCTGTCTAAGGGGAACTGTATCTCTGCTGAGGGTAGTCTGTCTAAGGGGAACTGTATCTCTGCTGAGGGTGGTCTGTCTAAGGGGGACTGTATCTCTGCTGAGGGTGGTCTGTCTAAGGGGAACTGTATCTCTGCTGAGGGTGGTCTGTCTAAGGGGAACTGTATCTCTGCTGAGAGTGGTCTGTCTAAGGGGAACTGTATCTCTGCTGAGGGTGGTCTGTCTAAGGGGAACTGTATCTCTGCTGAGGGTGGTCTGTCTAAGGGGAACTGTATCTCTGCTGAGGGTGGTCTGTCTAAGGGGAACGGTATCTCTGCTGAGGGTGGTCTGTCTAAGGGGAACTGTATCTCTGCTGAGGGTGGTCTGTCTAAGGGGAACTGTATCTCTGCTGAGGGTGGTCTGTCACAGGGAACTGTATCTCTGCTGAGGGTGGTCTGTTTAAGGGGAACTGTATCTCTGCTGAGGGTGGTCTGTCTAAGGGGAACTGTATCTCTGCTGAGGGTGGTCTGTTTAAGGGGAACTGTATCTCTGCGGAGGGTGGTCTGTCTAAGGGGGGTTGTGATGATGGTGTGGATGGTGGTGATAGTGGTGGTGATGGTTAGGATGGTGGTGGTGATGGTTGTGATGGTGGTGGTGGTGGGGATGGTGGTAATGGTGGTGGTGATGGTAGTATTGGTAGTGGTGGTGATGGTAATGGTGGGGATGGTGGTGTTGATGGTGTTGATGGTTATGATGGTAGTGGTGGTGGTGGTGGTGATGGTGGTTATCGTGGGGATGGTGTTGGTGGTGGTGATGGTGTTGGAGGTTATGGTGGTGATGATGGTGGTGATGGTGGTAGTGATCATGGGGATGGTAGTATTGGTAGTGGTGGTGGTGGTGGTGATGGTGAAGATTGTGGGGATGGTGGTGTTGGTGGTGATTGTGGTGATGGGGGATGGTGGTGTTGGTGGTGATCGTGGGGATGGTGGTGGTGGTGATGGTGGTGATCGTCTGGATGGTGGTGGTGGTGGTGGTGGTAATCGTGGGGATGGTGGTGGTGGTGGTGGTGGTCGTGGTGGTGTTGGTGGTGGTGATTGTGGGATGGTGGTGATGGTGGTGATGGTGGTGGTGGGGATGGTGGTGATCGTGGGGATGGTGGTGGTGGTGATGGTGGGGATGGTGATGCTGGTGATGGTGGTGATGGTAGTGGTGGTGATGGGGATGGTGGTGGTGGTGGTGATGGGGATGGTGGTGGTGGTGGTGGTGGTGGTGATGGGGATGGTGGTGATCGTGATCATGGGGATGGTGGTGGTGGGGATGGTGGTGGTGGTGGTGGTGATGGTGGTGATGGTGGTGATGGTGGTTGTGGTGGAGATTGTGGTGATGGTGGGGGTGATCGTGGTGATGGATGGTGGTGATGCATGGTGGTGATGGTGATGGTGGGGATGCTGGTGATGGTGGTGATGGTGGTGATCGTGGGGATGGTGGTGATGGTGATCGTGGGGATGGTGGTGGTGGGGATGGTGATGCTGGTGATGGTAGTGGTGGTGATGGTAGTGGTGGTGATGGGGATGGTGGTGGTGGTGGTGGTGGTGGTGGTGGTGGTGATCGTGATGGTGGGGATGGTGGTGGTGGTGGGGATGGTGGTGATGGTGATGGTGGTGGTGGTGATGGTGGGGGTGATCGTGGTGATGGATGGTGGTGATGGATGGTGGTGGTGGTGGAGGATGGTGGTGGTGGTGATGGTGGTGATGGTGGTGATGGTGGTGGTGGTGGGGATGGTGGGGATGGTGGTGGTGGTGGTGGTGGTGATGGTGGTGGTGGTGATGGTGGGGATGGTAGTGTTGTTGATCGTGGGGATGGTGTTGGTGATGGTGGTGATGGTGGTGGTGATGGTGGTGATCGTGGGGATGGTGGTGGTGGGGATGGTGGTGATGGGGGTGGTGGTGATGGGGATGTGGTGGTGATAGTGGGGATGGTGGTGGTGGTGGGGGATGGTGGTGGTGGTGGTGGTGGTGGTGGAGATGGTGGTGGTGGTGGTGGTGGGGGTCGTGGGGATGGTGGTGGTGATGATCGTGGGGATGGTGGTGGTGATGGATGGTGGTGATGGATGGTGGTGGTGGTCGTGGGGATGGTGATGGTGGGGATGGTGGTGATGGTGGTGGTGGTGATGGGGATGGTGGTGGTGGTGGTGGTGGTGGTGATGGGGATGGTGGTGATCGTGATCATGGGGATGGTGGTGGTGATGGGGATGGTGGTGGTGGTGGTGGTGATGGGGATGGTGGTGATCGTGATCATGGGGATGGTGGTGGTGATGGGGATGGTGGTGGTGGTGGTGGTGATGGGGATGGTGGTGATCGTGATCATGGGGATGGTGGTGGTGGTGGGGATGGTGGTGATGGTGATGATGGTGATGGTGATGGTGGTGATGGTGGAGGTGATCGTGGTGATGGATGGTGGTGATGGATGGTGGTGGTGGTGATGGTGGTGATGGGGATGGTGGTGATGGGGATGGTGGTGATCGTGATCATGGGGATGGTGGTGGTGATGGTGGTGATGGGGATGGTGGTGATCGTGATCATGGGGATGGTGGTGGTGATGGGGGTGGTGGTGGTGATGGTGATGATGGTGATGGTGATGGTGGTGGTGGTGATGGTGGTGATTGTGGTGGTGATGGTGGTGGTGGTGATGGTGGAGGTGATCGTGGTGATGGATGGTGGTGGTGGTGGTGGGGATGGTGGTGGTGGTGGTGGTGATGGGATGGTGGTGGTGGTGATGGTGGTGATGGTGGTGATGGTGGGGATGGTGGTGATGGTGGTGATGGTGGTGGTGGGGATGGTGGGATGATGGTGGTGGTGGGGATGGTGGTGATGGTGGTGATGGTGGTGGTGGTGATGGTGATGGTGGGGATGGTGGTGATGGTGGGGATGGTAGTGTTGTTGATGGTGGGGATGGTGGTGATGGTGGTGATGGTGGTGATGGTGGGGATGGTGGTGATGGTGGGGATGGTGGTGGTGGGGATGGTGGTGGTGGTGATGGTGGTGGTGGTGGTGGTGATGGTGATGGTGGGGATGGTGGTGATGGTGGTGATGGTGGGGATGGTGGTGATGGTGGTGATGGTGGGGATGGTGGTGGTGGTGGTGGTGATGGTGGGGATGGTGGTGATGGTGGTGGTGGTGATGGTGGGGTGGTGATGGTGGTGGTGGTGGTGGTGATGGTGATGGTGGGGATGGTGGTGATGGTGGTGATGGTGGGGATGGTGGTGATGGTGGTGATGGTGGGGATGGTGGGGATGGTGGTGGTGGTGATGGTGGGGATGGTGGTGGTGGTGATGGTGGG